>NC_080381.1:81786471-81922413 GCF_014773155.1 Arachis stenosperma
CAATATCTAATAAAACAAATCTGTAAATTTCTTTTTTTTTTAATTTTTAAACTAAAAAAATAATTTTTTTCATATAGTATAGAAATAAAATATTCCAAAAATATCCAAAAAAAAAAAAATTGAAACATTCTAATTTTTTTAAATTATTTTTCTTAATTTGCGAACACGTATAGCAAAAAAAGGTCAACTGTCGGGTGTAGTTTTCGGTGAGAAAAAAATTAAAAACTAAAAAAAACTAATTTTTTTATTTTTGAATTTTTAAATTATAAGATTAAATTTTTTTATTTAAGTTATAAAAGTAAATAAAGTCTAGCAATATCTAATAAATAACAGATCTGTAAATTTTTTTTTTTAATTTTTAAACTAAAAAAATAATTTTTTTTATAGTAGAAAAATAAAATATTCCAAAAATATCTAAAAAATAAAAAAATTGAAAAGTTCTAATTTTTTTTAAATTAATTTTTTCTTAATTTACGACACGTGTAGCAAAAAAAAGTCAACTGCATCCGGTGAATAAAAAAATATTTTTAGAAAATTTAAAATTTTAAAAACTAAATTTTTATTTTTGAATTTTTAAATTATAAGATTAAATTTTTTATTTAAAGTTGAAAATAAATAAAGTCCGCAATATCTAGTAAAGAACAGATCTATAAATTTCTTATTTTTTTAATTTTTATACTATAAAAATAATATTTTTTCTATTATTGTAAAAGAAAATATTCCAAAAATATCCAAAAAATAAAAAATTGAAAAATTCTAAATTTTTAAACTAATTTATTCTTAATTTGTAAAAAGTGTAGCAAAAAAGTCAACTGTTCGGGTGTAGTATTATTCGGTGAATAAAAAAATAAAAAATATTTAGAAAATTTTAAAATTAAAAGAAAACTAAATTTTTTATTTTGAATTTTTTAAATTATAAGATTAAATTTTTTTATTTAAATTAAAAACAAAACAAAGTCCAACAATATCTAATAAACAACAAATCTGTAAATTTCTTTTTTTTTTTTAATTTTTAAACTAAAAAAATAATTTTTTTCATATAGTATAGAAATAAATATTCCAAAAATATCCAAAAAATAAAAAATTGAACATTCTAATTTTTTAAATTATTTTTCTTAATTGCGAACACGTATAGCAAAAAAGGTCAACTGTCTGGGTGTAGTATTTTCCGGTGAATAAAAAATTAAAAAACTAAAAAAAAACTAATTTTTATTTTTGAATTTTTAAATTATAAGATTAAATTTTTTATTTAAGTTATAAAAGTAAATAAAGTCTAGCAATATCTAATAAATAACAGATCTGTAAATTTTTTATTTTTTTAATTTTTAAACTAAAAAAATTTTTTTTATATAGTAGAAAAATAAAATATTCCAAAATATCTAAAAAATAAAAAAATTGAAAAGTTCTAATTTTTTAAATTAATTTTTTCTTAATTACGAACACGTGTAGCAAAAAAAGTCAACTGCATCCGGTGAATAAAAAATATTTTTAGAAAAATTTAAAATTTTAAAAAACTAAAATTTTTATTTTTGAATTTTTAAATTATAAGATTAAATTTTTTTATTAAAGTTGAAAAATAAATAAAGTCCAGCAATATCTAGTAAAGAACAGATCTATAAATTTCTTATTTTTTTATTTTATACTAGAAAATATATTTTTTCTATTATTGTAAAAGAAAATATTCCAAAAATATCCAAAAAATAAAAAATTGAAAAATTCTAAATATTAAACTATTTATTCTTAATTTGTAAAAAGTGTAGCAAAAAAAGTCAACTGTTCGGGTGTAGTATTATTCGGTGAATAAAAAATAAAAAAATATTTTTAGAAAATTTTAAATTAAAAGAAACTAAATTTTTTATTTTTGAATTTTTAAATTATAGATTAAATTTTTTTATTTAAATTAGAAAAACAAAACAAAGTCCAACATATCTAATAAACAACAAATCTGTAAATTTCTTTTTTTTTTTAATTTTTAAACTAAAAAAATTTTTTTATAGTATAGAAAAAAATATTCCAAAATATCCAAAAATAAAAAAACTGAAACATTCTAATTTTTTTAAATTATTTTTTCTTAATTTGCGAACACGTATAGCAAAAAAAGGTCAACTGTCTAGGTGTAGTATTTTCCGGTGAAGAAAAAAATTAAAAAACTAAAAAAAAAACTAAATTTTTTATTTTTGAATTTTTAAATTATAAGATTAAATTTTTTTATTTAAGTTATAAAAGTAAAATAAAGTCTAGCAATATCTAATAAATAACAGATCTGTAAATTTTTTATTTTTTTAATTTTTAAACTAAAAAAATAATTTTTTTCTTATAGTAGAAAAATAAAATATTCCAAAAATATCTAAAAAATAAAAAAATTGAAAAGTTCTAATTTTTTAAATTAATTTTTTCTTAATTTACGAACACGTGTAGCAAAAAAAAGTCAACTGCATCCGGTGAATAAAAAATATTTTTAGAAAAATTTAAAATTTAAAAACTAAAATTTTATTTTTGAATTTTTAAATTATAAGATTAAATTTTTTTATTTAAAGTTGAAAAATAAAATAAAGTCCAGCAATATCTAGTAAAGAACAGATCTATAAATTTCTTATTTTTTTAATTTTATACTATAAAATAATATTTTTCTATTATTGTAAAAAGAAAATATTCCAAAAATATCCAAAAAATAAAAAATTGAAAAATTCTAAATTTTTAAACTAATTATTCTTAATTTGTAAAAAGTGTAGCAAAAAAAGTCAACTGTTCGGGGTGTAGTATTATTCGGTGAATAAAAAAATAAAAAAATATTTTTAGAAAATTTTAAAATTAAAGAAAACTAAATTTTTTATTTTTGAATTTTTAATTATAAGATTAAATTTTTTATTTAAATTAGAAAAACAAAACAAAGTCCAACAATATCTATAAACAACAAATCTGTAAATTTCTTTTTTTTTTTTTAATTTTTAAACTAAAAAATAATTTTTTCATATAGTATAGAAATAAAATATTCCAAAAATATCCAAAAAATAAAAAAATTGAAACATTCTAATTTTTTTAAATTAGTTTTTCTTAATTTGCGAACACGTATAGCAAAAAAAGGTCAACTGTCTGGGTGTAGTATTTTCCGGTGAAGAAAAAAATTAAAAAACTAAAAAAAAACTAAATTTTTTATTTTTGAATTTTTAAATTATAAGATTAAATTTTTTTATTTAAGTTATAAAAGTAAAATAAAGTCTAGCAATATCTAATAAATAACAGATCTGTAAATTTTTTATTTTTTTAATTTTTAAACTAAAAAAATAATTTTTTCTTATAGTAGAAAAATAAAATATTCCAAAAATATCTAAAAATAAAAAAAATTGAAAAGTTCTAATTTTTTTAAATTAATTTTTCTTAATTTACGAACACGTGTAGCAAAAAAAAGTCAACTGCATCCGGTGAATAAAAAAATATTTTAAAAATTTAAAATTTTAAAAACTAAAATTTTTATTTTTGAATTTTTAAATTATAAGATTAAATTTTTTTATTTAAAGTTGAAAAATAAAATAAAGTCCAGCAATATCTAGTAAAGAACAGATCTATAAATTTCTTATTTTTTAATTTTTATACTATAAAATAATTTTTTTCTATTATTGTGTAAAAGAAAATATTCCAAAAATATCAAAAAATAAAAAATTGAAAATTCTAAATTTTTAAACTAATTATTCTTAATTTGTAAAAAGTGTAGCAAAAAAAGTCAACTGTTCGGGTGTAGTATTATTCGGTGAATAAAAAAATAAAAAAATATTTTAGAAAATTTTAAAATTAAAGAAACTAAATTTTTTATTTTGAATTTTTAAATTATAAGATTAAATTTTTTTATTTAATTAGAAAAACAAAACAAAGTCCAACATATCTAATAAACAACAAATCTGTAAATTTTTTTTTTTTAATTTTTAAACTAAAAAATAATTTTTTTCATATAGTATAGAAATAAAATATTCCAAAAATATCCAAAAATAAAAAAATTGAAACATTCTAATTTTTTTAAATTATTTTTTCTTAATTTGCGAACACGTATAGCAAAAAAAGGTCAACTGTCGGGTGTAGTATTTCCGGTGAAGAAAAAATTAAAAAACTAAAAAAAAAACTAAATTTTTTATTTTTGAATTTTTAAATTATAAGATTAATTTTTATTTAAGTTATAAAAGTAAAATAAAGTCTAGCAATATCTAATAAATAACAGATCTGTAAATTTTATTTTTTTAATTTTTAAACTAAAAAATAATTTTTTTCTTATAGTAGAAAAATAAAATATTCCAAAATATCTAAAAAAAAAAAAATTGAAAAGTTCTAATTTTTTTAAATTAATTTTTTCTTAATTTACGAACACGTGTAGCAAAAAAAAAGTCAACTGCATCGGTGAATAAAAAATATTTTAGAAAAATTTAAAATTTTAAAAAACAAAATTTTTATTTTTGAATTTTTAAATTATAAGATTAAATTTTTTTATTTAAAGTTGAAAAATAAAATAAAGTCCAGCAATATCTAGTAAAGAACAGATCTATAATTTTTTTTTTTAATTTTTATACTATAAAATAATATTTTTTTATTATTGTAAAAGAAAATATTCCAAAAATATCCAAAAATAAAAAATTGAAAAATTCTAAATTTTTAAACTAATTTATTCTTAATTTGTAAAAGTGTAGCAAAAAAAGTCAACTGTTCGGGTGTAGTATTATTCGGTGAATAAAAAATAAAAAATATTTTAGAAAATTTTAAAATTAAAAGAAAACTAAATTTTTTATTTTGAATTTTTAAATTAAGATTAAATTTTTTATTTAAATTAGAAAAACAAAACAAAGTCAACAATATCTATAAACAACAAATCTGTAAATTTCTTTTTTTTTTTTATTTTTAAACTAAAAAAATAATTTTTTTCATATAGTATAGAAATAAAATATTCCAAAAATATCCAAAAATAAAAAATTGAAACATTCTAATTTTTTTAAATATTTTTCTTAATTTGCGAACACGTATAGCAAAAAAAGGTCAACTGTCGGTGTAGTATTTTCCGTGAAGAAAAAAATTAAAAACTAAAAAAAAAACTGAATTTTTTATTTTTAACTTTTTAAATTATAAGGTGAATTTTTTTATTTAAATTAGATAAATAAAATAAAATCTAGCAACATCTATTAAACAACAGATCTGTAAATTTTATTATTTTTTTAATTTCTAACTAAAAAAATAATTTTTTACTAATAGTAGAAAAATTAAAAATTCCAAAAATATCCAAAAGATAAAGAAATTGAAAATTTTTAAATTTTTTAAATTATTTTATTCTTATTTACGAACACGTGTAGCAAAAAAAAAGTCAACTGCATCCGGTGAATAAAAAAACATTTTTAGAAAAATATAAAATTTAAAAAACTAAATTTTTATTTTTGAATTTTTAAATTATAAGATTAAATTTTTTATTTAAAGTTGAAAAATAAAATAAAGTCCAGCAATATCTAGTAAAGAACAGATCTATAAATTTCTTATTTTTTAATTTTTATACTATAAAAATAATATTTTTCTATTATTGTAAAAAGAAAATATTCCAAAAATATCCAAAAATAAAAAAATTGAAAAATTCTAAATTTTTAAACTAATTTATTCTTAATTTGTAAAAGTGTAGCAAAAAAAGTCAACTGTTCGGGTGTAGTATATTCGGTGAATAAAAAAATAAAAAATATTTTTAGAAATTTAAAATTAAAAGAAAACTAAATTTTTTATTTTTGAATTTTTAAATTATAAGATTAAATTTTTTTATTTAAATTAGAAAAACAAAACAAAGTCCAACAATATCTAATAAACAACAAATCTGTAAATTTCTTTTTTTTTTAATTTTTAAACTAAAAAAATAATTTTTTTCATATAGTATAGAAATAAAATATTCCAAAAATATCCAAAAAATAAAAAAATTGAAACATTCTAATTTTTTTAAATTATTTTTTCTTAATTTGCGAACACGTATAGCAAAAAAAGGTCAACTGTCTGGGTGTAGTATTTTCCGGTGAAGAAAAAAATTAAAAAACTAAAAAAAAAACTAAATTTTTTATTTTTGAATTTTTAAATTATAAGATTAAATTTTTTTATTTAAGTTATAAAAGTAAAATAAAGTCTAGCAATATCTAATAAATAACAGATCTGTAAATTTTTTATTTTTTTAATTTTTAAACTAAAAAAATAATTTTTTTCTTATAGTAGAAAAATAAAATATTCCAAAAATATCTAAAAAATAAAAAAATTGAAAAGTTCTAATTTTTTTAAATTAATTTTTTCTTAATTTACGAACACGTGTAGCAAAAAAAAAGTCAACTGCATCCGGTGAATAAAAAAATATTTTTAGAAAATTTAAAATTTTAAAAAACTAAAATTTTTATTTTTGAATTTTTAAATTATAAGATTAAATTTTTTTATTTAAAGTTGAAAAAAATAAAGTCCAGCATATCTAGTAAGAACAGGTCTATAAATTTCTTATTTTTTTAATTTTTATACTATAAAATAATATTTTTCTATTATTGTAAAAAGAAAATATTCCAAAATATCCAAAAAAAAAATTGAAAATTCTAATTTTTAAACTAATTTATTCTTAATTTGTAAAAAGTGTAGCAAAAAAAGTCAACTGTTCGGGTGTAGTATTATTCGGTGATAAAAAAATAAAAAATATTTTTAGAAAATTTTAAATTAAAAGAAAACTAAATTTTTTATTTTTGAATTTTTAAATTATAAGATTAATTTTTTATTTAAATTAGAAAAACAAACAAGTCCAACAATATCTAATAAACAACAAATCTGTAAATTTCTTTTTTTTTTAATTTTTAAACTAAAAAAATAATTTTTTTCATATAGTATAGAAATAAAATATTCCAAAAATATCCAAAAAATAAAAAAATTGAAACATTCTAATTTTTTTAAATTATTTTTTCTTAATTTGCGAACACGTATAGCAAAAAAGGTCACTGTCTGGTGTAGTATTTTCCGGTGAAGAAAAAATTAAAAAACTAAAAAAAAACTAAATTTTTATTTTGAATTTTTAAATTATAAGATTAAATTTTTTATTTAAGTTATAAAAGAAAATAAAGTCTAGCAATATCTAATAAATAACAGATCTGTAAATTTTTTATTTTTAATTTTTAAACTAAAAAAATAATTTTTTTCTTATAGTAGAAAAATAAAATATTCCAAAATATCTAAAAAATAAAAAAATTGAAAAGTTCTAATTTTTTAAATTAATTTTTTTTTACGAACACGTGTAGCAAAAAAAAAGTCAACTGCATCCGGTGAATAAAAAAATATTTTTAGAAAAATTTAAAATTTTAAAAAACTAAAATTTTTATTTTTGAATTTTTAAATTATAAGATTAAATTTTTTTATTTAAAGTTGAAAAATAAAATAAAGTCCAGCAATATCTAGTAAAGAACAGATCTATAAATTTCTTATTTTTTTATTTTTATACTATAAAATAATTTTTTCTATTATTGTAAAAAGAAAATATTCCAAAAATATCCAAAAAATAAAAAATTGAAAAATTCTAAATTTTTAAACTAATTTATTCTTAATTTGTAAAAAGTGTAGCAAAAAAAGTCAACTGTTCGGGTGTAGTATTATTCGGTGAATAAAAAAATAAAAAAATATTTTTAGAAAATTTTAAAATTAAAAGAAAACTAAATTTTTTATTTTTGAATTTTTAAATTATAAGATTAAATTTTTTTATTTAAATTAGAAAAACAAAACAAAGTCCAACAATATCTAATAACAACAAATCTGTAAATTTTTTTTTTTTAATTTTTAAACTAAAAAAATAATTTTTTTCATATAGTATAGAAATAAAATATTCCAAAAATATCCAAAAAATAAAAAAATTGAAACATTCTAATTTTTTTAAATTATTTTTTCTTAATTTGCGAACACGTATAGCAAAAAAAGGTCAACTGTCTGGGTGTAGTATTTTCCGGTGAAGAAAAAAATTAAAAAACTAAAAAAAAAACTAAATTTTTTATTTTTGAATTTTTAAATTATAAGATTAAATTTTTTTATTTAAGTTAAAAGTAAATAAAGTCTAGCAATATCTAATAATAACAGATCTGTAAATTTTTTATTTTTTTAATTTTTAAACTAAAAAAATAATTTTTTCTTATAGTAGAAAAATAAAATATTCCAAAAATATCTAAAAAAATAAAAAATTGAAAAGTTCTAATTTTTTAAATTAATTTTTCTTAATTTACGAACACGTGTAGCAAAAAAAAGTCAACTGCATCCGTGAATAAAAAAATATTTTTAGAAAAATTTAGAATTTTAAAAAACTAAAATTTTTATTTTTGAATTTTTAAATTATAAGATTAAATTTTTTTATTTAAAGTTGAAAAAAAAAAGTCCAGCATATCTAGTAAAGAACAGATCTAAATTTCTTATTTTTTAATTTTTATACTATAAAAATAATATTTTTTCTATTATTGTAAAAAGAAAATATTCCAAAAATATCCAAAAATAAAAATTGAAAATTCTAAATTTTTAAACTAATTTAGTCTTAATTGTAAAAGTGTAGCAAAAAAAGTCAACTGTTCGGGTGTAGTATTATTCGGTGAATAAAAAATAAAAAATATTTTAGAAAATTTTAAAATTAAAAGAAAACTAAATTTTTATTTTTGAATTTTTAAATTATAAGATTAAATTTTTTTATTTAAATTAGAAAAACAAAACAAAGTCCAACAATATCTAATAAACAACAAATCTGTAAATTTCTTTTTTTTTTAATTTTTAAACTAAAAAAATAATTTTTTTCATATAGTATAGAAATAAAATATTCCAAAAATATCCAAAAAATAAAAAAATTGAAACATTCTAATTTTTTTAAATTATTTTTTCTTAATTTGCGAACACGTATAGCAAAAAAAAGGTCAACTGTCTGGGTGTATATTTCCGGTGAAAAAAAATTAAAAACTAAAAAAAAAACTAAATTTTTTATTTTTGAATTTTTAAATTATAAGATTAAATTTTTTTATTTAAGTTATAAAAGTAAAATAAAGTCTAGCAATATCTAATAAATAACAGATCTGTAAATTTTTTATTTTTTTAATTTTTAAACTAAAAAAATAATTTTTTTCTTATAGTAGAAAAATAAAATATTCCAAAAATATCTAAAAAATAAAAAAATTGAAAGTTCTAATTTTTTTAAATTAATTTTTCTTAATTTACGAACACGTGTAGCAAAAAAAAAGTCAACTGCATCCGGTGAATAAAAAAATATTTTTAGAAAAATTTAAAATTTTAAAAAACTAAAATTTTTATTTTTGAATTTTTAAATTATAAGATTAAATTTTTTTATTTAAAGTTGAAAAATAAAATAAAGTCCAGCAATATCTAGTAAAGAACAGATCTATAAATTTCTTATTTTTTTAATTTTTATACTATAAAAATAATATTTTTTCTATTATTGTAAAAAGAAAATATTCCAAAAATATCCAAAAAATAAAAAATTGAAAAATTCTAAATTTTTAAACTAATTTATTCTTAATTTGTAAAAAGTGTAGCAAAAAAAGTCAACTGTCTCGGGTGTAGTATTATTCGGTGAATAAAAAATAAAAAAATATTTTTAGAAATTTTAAAATTAAAAGAAACTAAATTTTTTATTTTTGAATTTTTAAATTATAAGATTAATTTTTTATTTAAATTAGAAAAACAAAACAAAGTCCAACAATATCTAATAAACAACAAATCTGTAAATTTCTTTTTTTTTAATTTTTAAACTAAAAAAATAATTTTTTTCATATAGTATAGAAATAAAATATTCCAAAAATATCCAAAAAATAAAAAAATTGAAACATTCTAATTTTTTAAATTATTTTTCTAATTTGCGAACACGTATAGCAAAAAAAGGTCAACTGTCTGGGTGTAGTATTTTCCGGTGAATAAAAAAATTAAAAAACTAAAAAAAAACTAAATTTTTTATTTTTGAATTTTTAAATTATAAGATTAAATTTTTTTATTTAAGTTATAAAAGTAAAATAAAGTCTAGCAATATCTAATAAATAACAGATCTGTAAATTTTTTATTTTTTTAATTTTTAAACTAAAAAAATAATTTTTTTCTTATAGTAGAAAAATAAAATATTCCAAAAATATCTAAAAAATAAAAAAATTGAAAAGTTCTAATTTTTTTAAATTAATTTTTTCTTAATTTACGAACACGTGTAGCAAAAAAAAGTCAACTGCATCCGGTGAATAAAAAAATATTTTTAGAAAATTTAAAATTTTAAAAACTAAAATTTTTATTTTTGAATTTTAAATTATAAGATTAAATTTTTTTATTTAAAGTTGAAAAATAAAATAAAGTCCAGCAATATCTAGTAAAGAACAGATCTATAAATTTCTTATTTTTTTAATTTTTATACTATAAAAATAATATTTTTTCTATTATTGTAAAAAGAAAATATTCCAAAATATCCAAAAATAAAAAATTGAAAAATTCTAAATTTTTAAACTAATTTATTCTTAATTTGTAAAAGTGTAGCAAAAAAAGTCAACTGTTCGGGTGTAGTATTATTCGGTGAATAAAAAATAAAAAAATATTTTAGAAAATTTAAAATTAAAAGAAAGCTAAATTTTTTATTTTTGAATTTTTAAATTATAATATTAAATTTTTTTATTTAAATTAGAAAAACAAAACAAAGTCCAACAATATCTAATAAACAACAAATCTGTAAATTTCTTTTTTTTTTTAATTTTTAAACTAAAAAAATAATTTTTTTCATATAGTATAGAAATAAAATATTCCAAAAATATCCAAAAAATAAAAAAATTGAAACATTCTAATTTTTTTAAATTATTTTTTCTTAATTTGCGAACACGTATAGCAAAAAAAGGTCAACTGTCTGGGTGTAGTATTTTCCGGTGAAGAAAAAATTAAAAACTAAAAAAAACTAAATTTTTTATTTTTGAATTTTTAAATTATAAGATTAAATTTTTTTATTTAAGTTATAAAAGTAAAATAAAGTCTAGCAATATCTAATAAATAACAGATCTGTAAATTTATTATTTTTTAATTTTTAAACTAAAAAAATAATTTTTTTCTAGTAGTAGAAAAATAAAAAATTCCAAAAATATCTAAAATATAAAAAAATTGAAAGTTCTAATTTTTTTAAATTAATTTTTTCTTAATTTACGAACACGTGTAGCAAAAAAAAAGTCAACTGCATCCGGTGAATAAAAAATATTTTTAGAAAAATTTAAAATTTTAAAAAACTAAAATTTTTATTTTTGAATTTTTAAATTATAAGATTAAATTTTTTTATTTAAAGTTGAAAAATAAAATAAAGTCCAGCAATATCTAGTAAAGAACAGATCTATAATTTCTTATTTTTTTAATTTTTATACTATAAAAATAATATTTTTTCTATTATTGTAAAAAGAAATATTCCAAAAATATCCAAAAATAAAAAATTGAAAATTCTAAATTTTTAAACTAATTTATTCTTAATTTGTAAAAAGTGTAGCAAAAAAAGTCAACTGTTCGGGTGTAGTATTATTCGGTGAATAAAAAAATAAAAAAATATTTTTAGAAAATTTTAAAATTAAAAGAAAACTAAATTTTTTATTTTTGAATTTTTAAATTATAAGATTAAATTTTTTTATTTAAATTAGAAAAACAAAACAAAGTCCAACAATATCTAATAAACAACAAATCTGTAAATTTCTTTTTTTTTTAATTTTTAAACTAAAAAAATAATTTTTTTCATATAGTATAGAAATAAAATATTCCAAAAATATCCAAAAAATAAAAAAATTGAAACATTCTAATTTTTTTAAATTATTTTTTCTTAATTTGCGAACACGTATAGCAAAAAAAGGTCAACTGTCTGGGTGTAGTATTTTCCGGTGAATAAAAAAATTAAAAAACTAAAAAAAACTAAATTTTTTATTTTTGAATTTTTAAATTATAAGATTAAATTTTTTTATTTAAGTTATAAAAGTAAAATAAAGTCTAGCAATATCTAATAAATAACAGATCTGTAAATTTTTTATTTTTTTAATTTTTAAACTAAAAAAATAATTTTTTTCTTATAGTAGAAAAATAAAATATTCCAAAAATATCTAAAAAATAAAAAAATTGAAAAGTTCTAATTTTTTTAAATTAATTTTTTCTTAATTTACGAACACGTGTAGCAAAAAAAAAGTCAACTGCATCCGGTGAATAAAAAAATATTTTTAGAAAAATTTAAAATTTTAAAAAACTAAAATTTTTATTTTTGAATTTTTAAATTATAAGATTAAATTTTTTTATTTAAAGTTGAAAAATAAAATAAAGTCCAGCAATATCTAGTAAAGAACAGATCTATAAATTTCTTATTTTTTTATTTTTATACTATAAAAATAATATTTTTTCTATTATTGTAAAAAGAAAATATTCCAAAAATATCCAAAAAATAAAAAATTGAAAAATTCTAAATTTTTAAACTAATTTATTCTTAATTTGTGAACAAGTGTAGCAAAAAAGGTCAACTGTTCGGGTGTAGTATTATTGGGTGAATAAAAAATAAAAAATATTTTTAGAAAATTTTAAAATTAAAAGAAAACTAAATTTTTTATTTTTGAATTTTTAAATTATAAGATTAAATTTTTTTATTTAAATTAGAAAAACAAAACAAAGTCCAACAATATCTAATAAACAACAAATCTGTAAATTTCTTTTTTTTTAATTTTTAAACTAAAAAAATAATTTTTTTCATATAGTATAGAAATAAAATATTCCATAAATATCCAAAAAATAAAAAAATTGAAACATTCTAATTTTTTTAAATTATTTTTTCTTAATTTGCGAACACGTATAGCAAAAAAAGGTCAACTGTCTGGGTTTAGTATTTTCCGGTGAATAAAAAAATTAAAAAACTAAAAAAAAACTAAATTTTTTATTTTTGAATTTTTAAATTATAAGATTAAATTTTTTTATTTAAGTTATAAAAGTAAAATAAAGTCTAGCAATATCTAATAAATAACAGATCTGTAAATTTTTTATTTTTTTAATTTTTAAACTAAAAAATAATTTTTTTCTTATAGTAGAAAAATAAAATATTCCAAAAATATCTAAAAAAAAAAAATTGAAAGTTCTAATTTTTTTAAATTAATTTTTTCTTAATTTACGAACACGTGTAGCAAAAAAAAGTCAACTGCATCCGGTGAATAAAAAAATATTTTTAGAAAAATTTAAAATTTTAAAAAACTAAAATTTTTATTTTTGAATTTTTAAATTATAAGATTAAATTTTTTTATTTAAAGTTGAAAAATAAAATAAAGTCCAGCAATATCTAGTAAAGAACAGATCTATAAATTTCTTATTTTTTTAATTTTTATACTATAAAAATAATATTTTTTCTATTATTGTAAAAAGAAAATATTCCAAAAATATCCAAAAAATAAAAAATTGAAAAATTCTAAATTTTTAAACTAATTTATTCTTAATTTGTAAAAAGTGTAGCAAAAAAAGTCAACTGTTCGGGTGTAGTATTATTCGGTGAATAAAAAAATAAAAAAATATTTTTAGAAAATTTTAAAATTAAAAGAAAACTAAATTTTTTATTTTTGAATTTTTAAATTATAAGATTAAATTTTTTTATTTAAATTAGAAAAACAAAACAAAGTCCAACAATATCTAATAAACAACAAATCTGTAAATTTCTTTTTTTTTAATTTTTAAACTAAAAAAATAATTTTTTTCATATAGTATAGAAATAAAATATTCCAAAAATATCCAAAAAATAAAAAAATTGAAACATTCTAATTTTTTTAAATTATTTTTTCTTAATTTGCGAACACGTATAGCAAAAAAAGGTCAACTGTCTGGGTGTAGTATTTTCCGGTGAAGAAAAAAATTAAAAAAACTAAAAAAAAAACTAAATTTTTTATTTTGAATTTTTAAATTATAAGATTAAATTTTTTTATTTAAGTTATAAAAGTAAAATAAAGTCTAGCAATATCTAATAAATAACAGATCTGTAAATTTTTTATTTTTTTAATTTTTAAACTAAAAAAATAATTTTTTTCTTATAGTAGAAAAATAAAATATTCCAAAAATATCTAAAAAATAAAAAAATTGAAAAGTTCTAATTTTTTTAAATTAATTTTTTCTTAATTTACGAACACGTGTAGCAAAAAAAAAGTCAACTGCATCCGGTGAATAAAAAATATTTTTAGAAAAATTTAAAATTTTAAAAAACTAAAATTTTTATTTTTGAATTTTTAAATTATAAGATTAAATTTTTTTATTTAAAGTTGAAAAATAAAATAAAGTCCAGCAATATCTAGTAAAGAACAGATCTATAAATTTCTTATTTTTTTAATTTTTATACTATAAAAATAATATTTTTTCTATTATTGTAAAAAGAAAATATTCCAAAAATATCCAAAAAATAAAAAATTGAAAAATTCTAAATTTTTAAACTAATTTATTCTTAATTTGTAAAAAGTGTAGCAAAAAAAGTCAACTGTTCGGGTGTAGTATTATTCGGTGAATAAAAAAATAAAAAAATATTTTTAGAAAATTTTAAAATTAAAAGAAAGCTAAATTTTTTATTTTTGAATTTTTAAATTATAATATTAAATTTTTTTATTTAAATTAGAAAAACAAAACAAAGTCCAACAATATCTAATAAACAACAAATCTGTAAATTTCTTTTTTTTTTTAATTTTTAAACTAAAAAAATAATTTTTTTCATATAGTATAGAAATAAAATATTCCAAAAATATCCAAAAAATAAAAAAATTGAAACATTCTAATTTTTTTAAATTATTTTTTCTTAATTTGCGAACACGTATAGCAAAAAAAGGTCAACTGTCTGGGTGTAGTATTTTCCGGTGAATAAAAAAATTAAAAAACTAAAAAAAAACTAAATTTTTTATTTTTGAATTTTTAAATTATAAGATTAAATTTTTTTATTTAAGTTATAAAAGTAAAATAAAGTCTAGCAATATCTAATAAATAACAGATCTGTAAATTTTTTATTTTTTTAATTTTTAAACTAAAAAAATAATTTTTTTCTTATAGTAGAAAAATAAAATATTCCAAAAATATCTAAAAAATAAAAAAATTGAAAAGTTCTAATTTTTTTAAATTAATTTTTTCTTAATTTACGAACACGTGTAGCAAAAAAAAAGTCAACTGCATCCGGTGAATAAAAAAATATTTTTAGAAAAATTTAAAATTTTAAAAAACTAAAATTTTTATTTTTGAATTTTTAAATTATAAGATTAAATTTTTTTATTTAAAGTTGAAAAATAAAATAAAGTCCAGCAATATCTAGTAAAGAACAGATCTATAAATTTCTTATTTTTTTAATTTTTA
Organism: Arachis stenosperma; assembly: GCF_014773155.1. Classification (NCBI taxonomy): domain Eukaryota; kingdom Viridiplantae; phylum Streptophyta; class Magnoliopsida; order Fabales; family Fabaceae; genus Arachis; species Arachis stenosperma. The sequence continues at coordinate 81,801,817 of NC_080381.1, forward strand.
TACTATAAAAATAATATTTTTTCTATTATTGCAAAAAGAAAATATTCCAAAAATATCCAAAAAATAAAAAATTGAAAAATTCTAAATTTTTAAACTAATTTATTCTTAATTTGTGAACAAGTGTAGCAAAAAAAGTCAACTGTTCGGGTGTAGTATATTCGGTGAATAAAAAAATAAAAAAATATTTTTAGAAAATTTTAAAATTAAAAGAAAACTAAATTTTTTATTTTGAATTTTTAAATTATAGATTAAATTTTTTATTTAAATTAGAAAAACAAAACAAAGTCCAACAATATCTAATAAACAACAAATCTGTAAATTTCTTTTTTTTAATTTTTAAACTAAAAAATAATTTTTTCATATAGTATAAAATAAAATATTCCAAAAAATATCCAAAAATAAAAATTGAAACATTCTAATTTTTTAAATTATTTTTTCTTAATTTGCGAACACGTATAGCAAAAAAGGTCAACTGTCTGGGTGTAGTATTTTCCGGTGAATAAAAAAATAAAAAAATTAAAAAAATTTAAATTAAAAAAAACTAAATTTTTTATTTTTTAATTTTTAAGTTATAAGATTAAATTTTTTTATTTAAATTATAAAAGTAAAATAAAGTCCAGCAATATCTAATAAATAACAGATCTGTAAATTTTTTATTTTTTTAATTTTTAAACTAAAAAAATAATTTTTTTTCTTATAGTAGAAAAATAAAATATTCCAAAAATATCTAAAAAATAAAAAATTGAAAAGTTCTAATTTTTTTTAAATTAATTTTTTCTTAATTTACGAGCACGTGTAGCAAAAAAAAGTCAACTGCATCCGGTGAATAAAAATATTTTTAGAAAATTTAAAATTTTAAAAAACTAAAATTTTATTTTGAATTTTTAAATTATAAGATTAAAGTTTTTTATTTAAATTTGAAAAATAAAATAAAGTCCAGCAATATCTTGTAAAGAACAGATCTATAAATTTCTTATTTTTTTAATTTGTATACTATAAAAATAATATTTTTTCTATTATTGTAAAAATAAAATATTCCAAAAATATCCAAAAAATAAAAAATTGAAAAATTCTAAATTTTTAAACTAATTTATTATTAATTTGTGAACAAGTGTAGCAAAAAAGTCAACTGTCTGGGTGTAGTATTATCCGGTGAATAAAAAAATAAAAAAAAATTTAGAAAAAATCAAAATTAAAAAAAAAACTAAATTTTTTATTTTTGAATTTTTAAATTATAAGATTAAATTTTTTTATTTAAATTATAAAAGTAAAATAAAGTCCAGCAATATCTAATAAATAACAGATCTGTAAATTTTTTAATTTTTTTATTTTTAAACTAAAAAAATAATTTTTTTCTTATAGTAGAAAAATAAAATATTCCAAAAATATCTAAAAAATAAAAAAATTGAAAAGTTCTAATTTTTTTAAATTAATTTTTTCTTAATTTACGAACACATGTAGCAAAAAAAAAAGTCAACTGCATCCGGTGAATAAAAATATTTTAGAAAATTTAAAATTTTAAAAAACTAAAATTTTTATTTTTGAATTTTTAAATTATAAGATTAAATTTTTTTATTTAAAGTTGAAAAATAAAATAAAGTCCAGCAATATCTTGTAAAGAACAGATCTATAAATTTCTTATTTTTTTAATTTGTATACTATAAAAATAATATTTTTTCTATTATTGTAAAAAGAAAATATTCCAAAAATATCCAAAAAATAAAAAATTGAAAAATTCTAAATTTTTAAACTAATTTATTCTTAATTTGTGAAAAGTGTAGCAAAAAAAGTCAACTGTTCGGGTGTAGTATTATTCGGTGAATAAAAAAATAAAAAAATATTTTTAGAAAATTTTAAAATTAAAAGAAAACTAAATTTTTTATTTTTGAATTTTTAAATTATAAGATTAAATTTTTTTATTTAAATTAGAAAAACAAAACAAAGTCCAACAATATCTAATAAACAACAAATCTGTAAATTTCTTTTTTTTTAATTTTTAAACTAAAAAAATAATTTTTTCATATAGTATAAAAATAAAATATTCCAAAAATATCCAAAAAATAAAAAATTGAAACATTCTAATTTTTTTTAAATTATTTTTTCTTAATTTGCGAACACGTATAGCAAAAAAGGTCAACTGTCTGGGTGTAGTATTTTCCGGTGAATAAAAAAATAAAAAAATTAAAAAAATTTAAAATTAAAAAAAACTAAATTTTTTATTTTTGAATTTTTAAGTTATAAGATTAAATTTTTTTATTTAAATTATAAAAGTAAAATAAAGTCCAGCAATATCTAATAAATAACAGATCTGTAAATTTTTTATTTTTTTAATTTTTAAACTAAAAAAATAATTTTTTTCTTATAGTAGAAAAATAAAATATTCCAAAAATATCTAAAAAATAAAAAATTGAAAAGTTCTAATTTTTTTAAATTAATTTTTTCTTAATTTACGAGCACGTGTAGCAAAAAAAAGTCAACTGCATCCGGTGAATAAAAAAATATTTTTAGAAAAATTTAAAATTTTAAAAAACTAAAATTTTTATTTTTGAATTTTTAAATTATAAGATTAAATTTTTTTATTTAAAGTTGAAAAATAAAATAAAGTCCAGCAATATCTTGTAAAGAACAGATCTATAAATTTCTTATTTTTTTAATTTGTATACTATAAAAATAATATTTTTTCTATTATTGTAAAAATAAAATATTCCAAAAATATCCAAAAAATAAAAAAATTGAAAAATTCTAAATTTTTAAACTAATTTATTATTAATTTGTGAACAAGTGTAGCAAAAAAGTCAACTGTCTGGGTGTAGTATTATCCGGTGAATAAAAAAATAAAAAAAATTTAGAAAAAATCAAAATTAAAAAAAAAACTAAATTTTTTATTTTTGAATTTTTAAATTATAAGATTAAATTTTTTTATTTAAATTATAAAAGTAAAATAAAGTCCAGCAATATCTAATAAATAACAGATCTGTAAATTTTTTATTTTTTTATTTTTAAACTAAAAAAATAATTTTTTTCTTATAGTAGAAAAATAAAATATTCCAAAAATATCGAAAAAATAAAAAAATTGAAAAGTTCTAATTTTTTTAAATTAATTTTTTCTTAATTTACGAACACATGTAGCAAAAAAAAAAAGTCAACTGCATCCGGTGAATAAAAAATATTTTTAGAAAAATTTAAAATTTTAAAAAACTAAAATTTTTATTTTTGAATTTTTAAATTATAAGATTAAATTTTTTTATTTAAAGTTGAAAAATAAGATAAAGTCCAGCAATATCTTGTAAAGAACAGATCTATAAATTTCTTATTTTTTTAATTTGTATACTATAAAAATAATATTTTTTCTATTATTGTAAAAATAAAATATTCCAAAAATATCCAAAAAATAAAAAATTGAAAAATTCTAAATTTTTAAACAAATTTATTATTAATTTGTGAACAAGTGTAGCAAAAAAGTCAACTGTCTGGGTGTAGTATTATCCGGTGAATAAAAAAATAAAAAAAAATTTAGAAAAAATCAAAATTAAAAAAAAAACTAAATTTTTATTTTTGAATTTTTAAATTATAAGATTAAATTTTTTATTTAAATTATAAAAGTAAAATAAAGTCCAGCAATATCTAATAAATAATAGATCTGTAAATTTTTTATTTTTTTATTTTTAAACTAAAAAAATAATTTTTTTCTTATAGTAGAAAAATAAAATATTCCAAAAATATCTAAAAAATAAAAAAATTGAAAAGTTCTAATTTTTTTAAATTAATTTTTTCTTAATTTACGAACACATGTAGCAAAAAAAAAGTCAACTGCATCCGGTGAATAAAAAATATTTTTAGAAAAATTTAAAATTTTAAAAAACTAAAATTTTTATTTTTGAATTTTTAAATTATAAGATTAAATTTTTTTATTTAAAGTTGAAAAATAAAATAAAGTCCAGCAATATCTAGTAAAGAACAGATCTATAAATTTCTTATTTTTTTAATTTTTATACTATAAAAATAATATTTTTTCTATTATTGTAAAAAGAAAATATTCCAAAAATATCCAAAAAATAAAAAATTGAAAAATTCTAAATTTTTAAACTAATTTATTCTTAATTTGTGAAAAGTGTAGTAAAAAAAGTCAACTGTTCGGGTGTAGTATTATTCGGTGAATAAAAAAATAAAAAAATATTTTTAGAAAATTTTAAAATTAAAAGAAAACTAAATTTTTTATTTTTGAATTTTTAAATTATAAGATTAAATTTTTTTATTTAAATTAGAAAAATAAAACAAAGTCCAACAATATCTAATAAACAACAAATCTGTAAATTTCTTTTTTTTAATTTTTAAACTAAAAAAATAATTTTTTTCATATAGTATAGAAATAAAATATTCCAAAAATATCCAAAAAATAAAAAAATTGAAACATTCTAATTTTTTTAAATTATTTTTTCTTAATTTGCGAACACGTATAGCAAAAAAAGGTCAACTGTCTGGGTGTAGTATTTTCCGGTGAATAAAAAAATTAAAAAATAAAAAAAAAACTAATTTTTTATTTTTGAATTTTTAAATTATAAGATTAAATTTTTTTATTTAAGTTATAAAAGTAAAATAAAGTCTAGCAATATCTAATAAATAACAGATCTGTAAATTTTTTATTTTTTTAATTTTTAAACTAAAAAAATAATTTTTTTTCTTATAGTAGAAAAATAAAATATTCCAAAAATATCTAAAAAATAAAAAATTGAAAAGTTCTAATTTTTTTAAATTAATTTTTTCTTAATTTACGAACACGTGTAGCAAAAAAAAAGCAACTGCATCCGGTGAATAAAAAAATATTTTTAGAAAAATTTAAAATTTTAAAAAACTAAAATTTTTATTTTTGAATTTTTAAATTATAAGATTAAATTTTTTTATTTAAAGTTGAAAAATAAAATAAAGTCCAGCAATATCTAGTAAAGAACAGATCTATAAATTTCTTATTTTTTTTTATTTTTATACTATAAAAATAATATTTTTCTATTATTGTAAAAAGAAAATATTCCAAAAATATCCAAAAAATAAAAAAATTGAAAAATTCTAAATTTTTAAACTAATTTATTATTAATTTGTGAAAAAGTGTAGCAAAAAAGTCAACTATCTGGGTGTAGTATTATCCGGTGAATAAAAAAATAAAAAAATTTAGAAAAAATTAAAATTAAAAAAAAACTAAATTTTTTATTTTTGAATTTTTAAATTATAAGATTAAATTTTTTTATTTAAATTATAAAAGTAAAATAAAGTCCAGCAATATCTAATAAATAACAGATCTGTAAATTTTTTATTTTTTTATTTTTAAACTAAAAAAATAATTTTTTTCTTATAGTAGAAAAATAAAATATTCCAAAAATATCTAAACAATAAAAAATTGAAAAGTTCTAATTTTTTTAAATTAATTTTTCCTTAATTTACGAATACGTGTAGCAAAAAAAAAGTTAACTGCATCCGGTGAATAAAAAAATATTTTTAGAAAAATTTAAAATTTTAAAAAACTAAATTTTTTTTTTTGAATTTTTAAATTATAAGATTAAATTTGTTTATTTAAAGTTGAAAAATAAAATAAAGTCCAGCGAAAAGAAAATATTCCAAAAATATCCAAAAAATAAAAAATTGAAAAATTCTAAATTTTTAAACTAATTTATTCTTAATTTGTGAACAAGTGTAGCAAAAAAAGTCAACTATTCGGGTGTAGTATTATTCGGTGAATAAAAAAATAAAAAAATATTTTTAGAAAATTTTAAAATTAAAAGAAAACTAAATTTTTTATTTTTGAATTTTTAAATTATAAGATTAAATTTTTTTATTTAAATTAGAAAAACAAAACAAAGTCCAACAATATCTAATAAACAACAAATCTGTAAATTTCTTTTTTTTTAATTTTTAAACTAAAAAAATAATTTTTTCATATAGTATAAAAATAAAATATTCCAAAAATATCCAAAAAAAAAAATTGAAACATTCTAATTTTTTTTAAATTATTTTTTCTTAATTTGCGAACACGTATAGCAAAAAAAGGTCAACTGTCTGGGTGTAGTATTTTTCGGTGAATAAAAAATAAAAAAAAATTAAAAAAATTTAAAATTAAAAAAAAAACTAAATTTTTTATTTTTGAATTTTTAAATTATAAGATTAAATTTTTTTATTTAAATTATAAAAGTAAAATAAATTCCAGCAATATCTAATAAATAATAGATCTGTAAATTTTTTATTTTTTTAATTTTTAAACTAAAAAAATAATTTTTTTCTTATAGTAGAAAAATAAAATATTCCAAAAATATCTAAAAAATAAAAAATTGAAAAGTTCTAATTTTTTTAAATTAATTTTTTCTTAATTTACGAACACGTGTAGCAAAAAAAAAAGTCAACTGCATCCGGTGAATAAAAAAATATTTTTAGAAAAATTTAAAATTTTAAAAAACTAAAATTTTTATTTTTGAATTTTTAAATTATAAGATTAAATTTTTTTATTTAAAGTTGAAAAATAAAATAAAGTCCAGCAATATCTAGTAAAGAACAGATCTATAAATTTCTTATTTTTTTAATTTTTATACTATAAAAATAATATTTTTTCTATTATTGTAAAAAGAAAATATTTCAAAAATATCCAAAAAATAAAAAAATTGAAAAATTCTAAATTTTTAAACTAATTTATTATTAATTTGTGAACAAGTGTAGCAAAAAAGTCAACTGTCTGGGAGTAGTATTATCCGGTGAATAAAAAAATAAAAAAATTTAGAAAAAATTAAAATTAAAAAAAACTAAATTTTTTATTTTTGAATTTTTAAATTATAAGATTAAATTTTTTTATTTAAATTATAAAAGTAAAATAAAGTCCAGCAATATCTAATAAATAACAAATCTGTACATTTTTTATTTTTTTTATTTTTAAACTAAAAAAATAATTTTTTTTCTTATAGTAGAAAAATAAAATATTCCAAAAATATCTAAAAAATGAAAAAATTGAAAAGTTCTAATTTTTTTAAATTAATTTTTTCTTAATTTACGAACACGTGTAGCAAAAAAAAAAAGTCAACTGCATCCGGTGAATAAAAAAATATTTTTAGAAAAATTTAAAATTTTAAAAAACTAAAATTTTTATTTTTGAATTTTTAAATTATAAGATTAAATGTTTTTATTTAAAGTTGAAAAATAAAATAAAGTCCAGCAATATCTAGTAAAGAACAGATCTATAAATTTCTTACTTTTTTAATTTTTATACTATAAAAATAATATTTTTTCTATTATTGTAAAAAGAAAATATTCCAAAAATATCCAAAAAATAAAAAATTGAAAAATTCTAAATTTTTAAACTAATTTATTCTTAATTTGTGAACAAGTGTAGCAAAAAAAGTAAACTGTTCGGGTGTAGTATTATTCGGTGAATAAAAAAATAAAAAAATATTTTTAGAAATTTTTAAAATTAAAAGAAAACTAAATTTTTTACTTTTGAATTTTTAAATTATAAGATTAAATTTTTTTATTTAAATTAGAAAAACAAAATAAAGTCTAACAATATCTAATAAACAACAAATCTGTAAATTTCTTTTTTTTTTATTTTTAAACTAAAAAAATAATTTTTTTTCATATAGTATAAAAATAAAATATTCCAAAAATATCCAAAAGATAAAAAAATTGAAACATTCTAATCTTTTTTAAATTATTTTTTCTTAATTTGCGAACACGTATAGCAAAAAAAGGTCAACTGTCTGGGTGTAGTATTATCCGGTGAATTAAAAAATAAAAAAATAATTTTAGAAAAATTTAAAATAAAAAAAAACTAAATTTTTTATTTTTGAATTTTTAAATTATAAGATTAAATTTTTTTATTTAAATTTTAAAAATAAAATAAAGTCCAGCAATATCTAATAAATAACAGATCTGTAAATTTGATGCATTCGCATATTTGCCATTTTTACTAGTTAGTTTAGTTAATTTTAGCTTAGCTTCATTCATTTTCTTTGAAATAAATAGACAAATTTGTGAACTTTTCCTCCATGCATTCATAAACCAAGAACTAAGTGAAATTTGACATAATCTATGCAAATGATTCAAGAAGTTTATATGCAAGTTAAGGTGAATGATTTCCTTGAAATTTAATGCATGAGATGGCAAAACTTTGAGAAAAGTTCTTTGGTTTATGATAGGTGATGAAGCAAGAAGACAATGGTGCAAGGAAATCTTGAAGCAAGAAGGAAATGCACGTTGCCAACTTGATCCTCAAGTTGGCAACGCCCAAATTGATGCTGCCAGGAGGATTAGCACGTTGGCAACTTGGAAACCAAGTTGGCAACGTGCTAGTGCATGATCAGCGGAATTTGCAGCCTGACCTTCCCCTCTTCAAGGATGAATATCTTGAACCACAAGGATCCAATTGGCATGATTTCAATTGCGTTGAGAAACTGACATCAAGAGCTTTCCAACGATATACAATAGTCCATAATGTGGCAAGAAATGGAAGCTCAAAACAGAGGGAAACTTAAGCCCCAAGAGCAAGGAAATGGAGCATTGCAAGTTGCCAACTTGAGGACCAAGTTGGCAACGCCAGGAAGCCACCAGGGGAGATGTTGGCACGTTGTTGCTGGCGTGTTTGCCAACAACGTGGGCAACAACGCCCAAGCCAAGAAGAAAAGAGAGCCTGGCGTTGTTGCTGGCGTGTTTGCCAGCAACGTGGGCAACAACGCCCAGGCAGCTTGATGTTGCTCTCTTCAAGAACGTGTATCTTGAGCTAGAAAACTCCAAATGAGGTGAAATCAGTGGCATTGGAAAGTAGACATCAAGAGCTTTCCAACCATATATCATAGTATGGAATTGGAGTTCATTTGAAGGTTCAAGAGTTAGCTTCATTTAGAGCCTCAGACACTGAAAGCGTTGTCACTGGCGTGTTCACCAAGTTGCCAACGCTCAACCAAGTTGCCAACGCCCAAAATGAAGAAAAGAGCAGCATCCAGCACGTTGCCAACGTCCAAGACCAAGTTGCCAACGCCCAGGAGCTTCCAGTGGGCGTTGTCACTGGCGTTGTTGCCAGTAACTTGGGCAACAACGCCCAGCCCAGGCAGCCTGACCTCCCTCTCTTCAATGACTTATATCTTGAGCTAGAGAACTCCAAATGAGATGCTTCCAATTGCATTGGAAAATAGACATCAAGAGCTTTCCATCCATATATCATAGCATGGGATTGGAGTTCATTTGAAGATTCAAGAGCCAGCTACATTTAGAGCCTCAGAAACACTGGGCGTTGTTGCTGGCGTGTTTGCCAACAACTTGGGCAACAACGCCAGACAGCTTGACCATACCCTCTTCAAAGGAGCATAACTTGAGCTATAAAGATCTAATTGAGGTGCTTCCAGTTGCATTGGAAAGCTGACATTCAGATCTTTCCAACCATGTATAATTGTCTATAGTGAAGCATGAAATTGAAGCTCGAGCAAGAGGCAACTTTGGGCACCAAAAACTGAATTCAGAAAAGGCCAAGTGTTTGGCAACAACTTGGGCTGGCAACGCCCAAGCACCAAGCCTGGTGCCCAGAAAATTACTTGCACGTTGCCAACGTGCATAGAGCTGACGTTTTTGGCAACAACGCTCAGATGGGCCAGAATTGATGAGGAATTGCTCTTGTTCTCTTCACCACTTTCAAAGGGGAATTCTTCCTTAATTGGACCAGGAACTTAACCATGGAAAAGCCCACATTGCCAATCCAATTGAGGACCTCCAAATGAGTCTTAGGAATAGTATAAATAGAGTTAAATTTTGTACTTGGGGGACTCTTCTTCCACACTTAGAAACTTTTACTTTTGGCACTTTTAGTATAGCTTTCATAACTTTCGGGAGGATACCCGAAAGCTATTTTGTTTTTCTTGCAATTTTCAAATTTCAGTTTTAAGAACTTCTTCTTCTTCATTCTTCATCTTCTTCTCCATTTAATTTTAATGTTTATCTTTGCAATTGTTGTTGAATTTAGAGCTATGATTCACTAAACCCCACCTTCATTAGGGGGAGGAGCTCTGTTTATTTGAATGGGTTGACAACAACTCTTCTCTTTCTCAATTCAAGTGGTTCATCCAAGAGGAAACTCTTGTTCTTAACAGATTCAATTACATTCGAGAGAAGGATTGAATCTATATGAATTGTATGGTGAACTTGAGAAAGAATCCATAGAATTCAGTTTAGAGTTATCCTTTCACAATTTCTTTGATCAATACACTTTGGGTTGGTATGTGAGATGTAACCTCCCTTGGTTGAGATCCTGGAAGTTGTGTGGCTTGAGATTAGAAATTGAGCTTCACCTCTTCTCATGACCAATTAGATCACGAGAGTGGCAATTGATTGTGTTGAGAGAAATTGGATTGCCAAGAGATTGGGATCCAATTATTCACAATCTGCCATGGATCTATACCCATGATTGAGAAGGAGTTGAACCAAGTCATTCCATGATAATTTACATCTCTGATCCCTAATGATCTCTCCATCATTAATTCTCATCTCTTTTGCTCTTTAGTTCTTGAATACCCACTACCCAATTCCCTTCTATTTTCTTGCAATTTATCATTCCGTCACTTACACTCTGTTTTCTATTCCTTGCAATTTACTTTTCTGCTCTCTAAAATTCTGCACTCTTTAATTTCCTGCAATTTATTTTCAATGTCATTTAAGTTTCTTGCATTTTAAGTTTCAGTTATTTACTTTCATTTCCTTTCCCTATTCTAGTTCTTTAAATTCCTTGTCATTTAACTTTCTGCAATTACATTCAACACTTAAATCTCATGAATTCAAAACCATGTTTGCTTGACTAAATATACCATTTAACTAAAATTGCTTAATCTACCAATCTCCGTGGGATCGACCTCACTCTTGGTGAGTTTTACTACTTGATACGACCCGGTATACTTGCCGGTAATTACGTGAACTCTAATTTTTACGTATCAAGTTTTTGGCGCCGTTGCCGGGGATTGGAAAAGATTGACAATGATTAAGTGAATGGTAGTTTAGATTAAGCATTTTCTTTGTTTTTGCTTTGTACAGTTCTTTTAATTTTTTTTTATTTTCTTTTTTGACACTAAGGTGTTTGTGTTATTGCCTCACTAAGAAATTCTCATCTGAAACATGAGTTTCAATTGCCTTGGTGATTGTGTTTTATAAAATTTAAATGGAGTTTACCTCATCTTTTGATCAAACAAACTTTCTGGGATATCACCTACCACCACCAATCTCTAATGGTGGCTGGGAATATCACCAAGAATTTGCAAATCCTGAGCACTCCAATTCATGGAGATTTGCTTCAGAGACACAAGATGAGCAAGAGAATCATATGGAATACCAACCACCACCATAAAATGATTCATATCATTATCCTCATGGTGGATGGGAATATCAACAAGAAATGATGGATCATGAGCAATCAACACAAATGGGATATGACCCAAGGTCACATAATGATCAAGCAAGTTACATGGGGTATTTTCCACCACCACAAAATGATTCAAGTTACCATACTAATTGTGGTTGGGAAAATCAAGACCAAAGAATGATGGAGTTTGAGCAATCAAACCAAATGGGATACTTCCCAAGAACACAAAATGATTCATACTCCTATGAATGGGACAACTATCCAAATTGTGATTGGGAAGGACAAAACCAAGGAGAATTCAATGTTTCTTATCCCATTCATCAAGAGCCAGCACCTCTTAATTATCCAACCTCACCTCCAAATTTTTCATATCAAAATTCTTCACCACTTGAGTTTGCCTCAACACAGAATTCTTTTCAAAATCCATACAATTCAATTCATCAACCACAAAATACATTTGATTACTCACATAATTCATTCCATATCCCGCAACAACACTTCACTACAACATCCACACATCCACAAAATCCACCCCAACCTTCTCCTCTCTTGCTACAAATAGAACAATGCCTCCAAAGTGCCCTAGAAACTCAAGAGAAAAGTAGAGAACTCATGGAAGGACAAGAAATCATCTTCAAGAAAATAGAAGGGCACTTAGAGAAAATAAGGAAACATTTAGGATTGCCAAGCATTGAGGATGAAGACCAATTTGTGAGTGAGGAAGTGGAAAACGAAGAACAAAAGGTCCCTGTGTCAAGTGAAATTGCAATGAAGGATGAGGTGGTGGAGGTATATGAGCACAGAATTCCAAGTCCACAGAGGTTAGTTGAAGCAACAATGGAACATGAAAACTCACAACTCTCTCAAACTTCCCTGAAACAAAAAGGCTCAACAATTGAATCCATGATTGAAAGATATGAAGAGGAGATGAAGAAATCTTGGGAAGATCAACAAACCTCCTCCATGGAAGAGCTATTAAAACAAATGTTGAGTGTAAAAAAAGAAGTGGAAGAACAAGAAAGTGAGGAAGACATTCAAGAGAAGTCACACTCAAGTGAAGCAGAGAAGTACATAGAGGAAGGGCTCATGGAACCACCAATTCAAGAGGCTCTTCATGAAGATAAAACTCCAATAATCACACAGCAACCATGTCTTGACATCCAAGAAGTGAAGGAAATAAAAAAGCACCAAGAAGAGGATTGTGACCAAGATACCAAGGACAACATTCAAGAGAAGGTCAACTGCAACACACCCTTCCCCTGAACCAGCAAGCAAGCTCAATCAAGCTATGTACAAAAGGAGGCTTGCTGAGAGGAGACCAAGAAAGGGGACAACAGCTGAAACTTCTCCCCCTTGAGGTCATTCCTCTTAACCAACTGGAAGAAGAGGAAGAAAGTGAGGAACAACATGTCAAGCTAATGACACTAAAAGAGCGCTTGTTGGGAGGCAACCCAACCTTGGGTAACGTTTTATTTCTTTGTCTAGTTCATTTTTTTCTCTGTCTATTTGGTTTAAATTTCAATAAATTGGCATATGATCACATTCTAAGTTTGGTGTTGCCCTGCAACAATTTGTTTCCAATCCCCTTGGATGATTGCATCAATTCTACATGGAAGTGTCACACTAAAATTCTAAGTTTGGTGTGCCACTTAATTTTTATGCAAATCATTCAGCAACACCACTTGTCTGCATAATCATAATGCCGCTGTAGTGTTATATTTTTTTTAGTTAGACAATTTTAGTTTTCTTGATTGTTTTAGTCATTTCCTTGTTTTTAATGCTTTCTTTTATTAATTGTGTTTGTTAATACATCACCCAGACATCCTTATTCATGACAGATTCTTCACTTGGTGATTGTATTTAACATATAACAGTTCCTTGTGTTTAGTTTTAGTTTAAATAAATTGACATATGGTTGTATTCTAAGTTTGGTGTTGCTATGCAACAAAATTTGCTTCAAATCCTTGCTGGACACTTGCATCAATTTCAAGTGAGAGTGTCACACTAAGTTTGGTGTGCCACTTATATCTTTATGCAATGTATCATGCACACCATCTTATTTTTGCAATCACAATGTCTTTGTTTCTCTATGCCTTGATAGTTATTCTTAATTCTACTTGCTTCAACACATGTATCACTAACATTTCATTGTGTAAGACATTCATGATCTATCTTAGTCCCATAGCCACGGTTCTAATTGTTGCTTGAGGACAAGCAATCATTCTAAGTTTGGTGTGGGAAGTGGGAGAATGGGAGGAAAATGACAACAATAGAGAAGATGAATTACAAGGTTGTAAAGTTCTTTTTCCTCTCATTTGTTTCCAGCACTTTAAATTGCATGATTGTCTTATTACCATTCTCTGTATACATGTGTGGTATGAATAGGCATAGTTTGATTTCTAAATTGCAACATGCTGCTGTGACATTATGACTACCAACTTGAGTTTTGTGAATTCAAAAGCAATAAAGTATCATGATCTTAAACAAACAAGGAATTAAAGAAGAATTTAGTATGTGCATACAAATATTGGAAAGCTAGTATGATTGATTGTTGCTCAATTGCATTAGATTTTATTTAATTGAAGCTTTCATCTAGGACATTTTGTGAAATCTTTTGAAAATCATGAAAACCTTGAAGAAGCAAATGCAATTAAAGCAAGAAAAGAAAAAGGGAAAGAATGAGAAAGCTGAAGGCTCTGAGTACCAATGACAATTCCATTGTTAAGTACTTGTGGTGTTTATGTATCAGGCCAAATGCTTGAAAACAAAACACTTAGAAGTCAAGGCTAGGCTCAAGTGCAAAAGCACCCCCTCAAAGCTCAAGGTTCTAAGCATCAATGATTAGAAAGTCAAGAAAAGAAAAAAATGAGCTTAATGAAGTCCTCTAATTCAAATGCTTGTGGTGCTTATGTATCAAGTGGTAATACTTGAAAACAAAGCATTTAGAATCGTAGCTTTGTTATTAACTCATGGGGCAAAGCACCCAAAAGGAGAAGCTAATAAGAAAATCAAAAGCTTGTTTCAAGGAAGAATTATAAGAAAAAGATTTCATAAAGTGAGCTAGATAGAAGCATCAATCATTTACATTTCTTTTGTGATTGTAGCATGCATAGAAAACTAGCTTGCCATGAACATTAACTTGCTATTCTTCTAACCTTGGATTGTCAATCTCTATTGCATGATTCTTTTCTTGCTTGAGGACAAGCAAGGTTTAAGTTTGGTGTTGTGATGCATTCGCATATTTGCTATTTTAACTAGTTAGTTTAGTTAGTTTTAGCTTAGTTTCATTCACTTTCTTTGAAATAAATGAGCAATTTTGTGAGTTTTTCCTCCATGCATTCATGAACCAAGAACTAGGTGAAATCTGGCATAATCTATGCAAATGATTCAAGAAGATTATATGCAAGTTGATGTGAATGATTCCCTTGAAATTTAATGCATAAGATGGCAAAACTTTGAGGAAAATTCTTTGGTTTATGTTAGGTGATGAAGCAAGAAGACAATGGAGCAAGGAAAGCTTGGAACAAGGAGGAATAGCAAGTTGGCAACTTGGAAACCAAGTTGGCAACGCCTATTTGGTGCTGCCAGGGAAGAACAGCACGTTGGCAACTTGGAAACCAAGTTGGCAACGTGCTAGTGTGTGTTCAGCAGAGTTGGCAGCTTGACCTCCCCCTCTTCAAGGATGAATAACTTGAACCACAGAGATCCAATTGACATGCTTCTAGTTGTGTTAGAAAGCTGACATCCAGAGCTTTCCAACGATATATAATAGTCTATAATGTGGCATGTAATGGAAGCTCAAATCAGAGGAAACTTAAGCCCCAAAAACAAGAGAATGAAGTTGGAGCAGAGGCTAGGTGCATTGCACGTTGCCAATGCGGGGACCAAGTTGGCAGTTTGCCAGCAACGTGGGTAACAACGCCCAAGCAAGAAGAAGAAGAGAGCCTGGCGTTGTCACTGGCGTGTTTGCCAACAACTTGGGCAACAACGCCCAGGCAGCTCAACATTACCCTCTTCAAAGGCTTGTATCTTGAGCTAGAGAACTTCAAATGAGGTGATTCCAGTGGAATTGAAAAGTAGAAATCAAGAGCTTTCCAAGCATATATGGCACTATATGGTGGACACTAAATTTGATAGAGGAAACTTGCCCCGAAAGTACATAGATGAACATGGTATCAACCTGTAGTAAGGCCAGCTGACCTCTTCACATTCCATGGAGTATATCTTGAGTTTTAGAGCTTCAAATGGTGCACTCTCAACGGCATTGGAAAGTAGACATCCAGAGCTTTCCAACCATATATCATAGTATGGGGTTGGCATCCATTTGAAGCTTCAAAAGCTGGCTTCATTTAGAGCTTCAGAATCTGAGCACGTTGTCACGGGCGTTGTCATGGGCGTGTTCACCAAAAACGCCCAGCCTAGGCAGCCTGACCATACCTTCTTCAAAGGAGCATATCTTAAGCTAGAAAACTCCAAATGAGGTACTTCCAGTTGCGTTGGAAAGTAGACATCAAGAGCTTTCCAACCATATATCATAGTGTAGGATTGGAGTTCATTTGAAGATTCAAAAGTTGGCCTCATTTAGAGCCTCAGAAACTAAGGGCGTTGTCTCTGGCGTGTTTGGCAAAAACGCCCAACCCAGGCAGCCTGATCATGTCTTCTTCAATGGAATATAACTTGAGCTACAAAGATCCAATTGAGATTCTTCTAGTTGCGTTGGAAAGTAGACATCAAGAGCTTTCCAACCATATATCATAGTGTGGGATTGGAGTTCATTTGAAGATTCAAAAGTTGGCCTCATTTAGAGCCTCAGAAACTAAGGGCGTTGTCTCTGGCGTGTTTGGCAAAAACGCCCAACCCAGGCAGCCTGACCATGTCTTCTTCAATGGAACATGACTTGAGCTACAAAGATCCAATTGAGATGCTTCCAGTTGCGTTGGAAAGCTGACATTCAGAGCTTTCCAACCATGTATAATAGTCTATAGTGAAGCACAAAATTGACGCTCAAACCAGAGGCAATTTTGGGCATCAAAACTGAGTCAAAGCCCAAGCCTGGTGCCCAGGAAATTAAATAGCACGTTGCCAACGTGCTGTGAACTGGCGTGTTTGCAAGTAACGCCCAGTTGGGCCAGAATTGATGGAAACTTGCTCTGCTCTATACTCTCTTCAAAGGGGAATACCTCCTTCATTGGACCAGGAATTTAACAAAGGAAAAGCCCACATTGCTAATCCAATTGAAGACCTCCAAATGAGTTTTAGGAGTAGTATAAATAGAGTAGAATTTTGTACTTGAAAAACTCACTCTCTCTCGGGAGGGGGGGCTTGGAGGCTCTGAAACTTTTCACACTTAGATTTTTATTTTTACACTTTTTAGTTTTTAGGAACTTTTAGGTAGTTTTTGTAGAAGTTACTTTTCGGAAGCAAATTTTTGAATTGGAGTTTTCTAAGAACTTCTTCTTCTTCACTCTTAAATTTCTTCTCTACTCAATTTTAATGATTACTCTTGCAATTGTTGTTGAATTTAGAGCTATGATTCACTGAACCCCACTTTCATTAGGGGGAGGAGCTCTGTTTATTTGAATGGATTGACAACAAATAGTTTCCTTCTCAATTCAAGTGGCTTATCTAAGAGGAAACACTTGTGCTTCACAGATTCAATTACATTCGAGAGAAGGATTAAATCTACATGAATTATATGGTGAACTTGAGAAAGAATCCATATAATTCAGTTTAGAGTTATCCTTTCATGATTTCTTTGATCAATACACTTTGGGTTGGTATGTGAGATGTAACCTCCCATAGTTGAGATCCTGGAAGTTGTGTGGCTTTGGATTAGAAATTGAACTTCACCTCTTCTCATGACCAATTAGATCACGAGAGTGGCAATTGATTGTGTTGAGAGAAATTGAATTGCCAAGAGATTGGGATTCAATTATTCACAATCCGCCATGGATCTATACCCATGATTGAAAAGGAGATGAGCAAAGTCAATTCATGACAATTTACATCTCTGATCCCTAATGATCTCTCCATCATTAATTCTCATCTCTTTTGTTCTTTAGTTATTTTGATTACCCATCACCCAACTCCCTTCTACATCCTTGCAATTTATCATTCTGTTATTTAATTTCTGCAATCTTTACTTTCTTGCAATTTATTTTCCATGTCATTTAAATTTCTTGCACTTATGTTCAAAAATCACAATTCTCATGAAATCAAAACCATGTCTGCTTGACTAAATTTACCATTTAACTAAAGTTGCTTAATCTACCAATCTCCGTGGGATCGACCTCACTCTTAGTGAGTTTTATTACTTGATACGACCCGGTATACTTGCCGGTTGTATACGTGAATCAAATTTTTACGTATAAGTGCTGGAAAGCTCTTGATGTCTACTTTCCAATGCCACTATTTTCACCTCATTTGGAGTTTTCTAGCTCAAGATACACGTTCTTGAAGAGAGCAACATCAAGCTGCCTGGGCGTTGTTGCCCACGTTGCTGGCAAACACGCCAGCAACAACGCCAGGCTCTCTTTTCTTCTTGGCTTGGGCGTTGTTGCCCAAGTTGTTGGCAAACACGCCAGCAACAATGTGCCAACATCTCCCCTGGTGGCTTCCTGGCGTTGCCAACTTGGTCCTCAAGTTGGCAACTTGCAATGCTCCATTTCCTTGCTCTTGGGGCTTAAGTTTCCCTCTGTTTTGAGCTTCCATTTCTTGCCACATTATGGACTATTGTATATCGTTGGAAAGCTCTTGATGTCAGCTTCTCAACGCAATTGGAATCATGCCAATTGGATCCTTGTGGTTCAAGATATTCATCCTTGAAGAGGGGAAGGTCAGGCTGCAAATTCCGCTGATCATGCACTAGCACGTTGCCAACTTGGTTTCCAAGTTGCCAACGTGCTAATCCTCCTGGCAGCATCAATTTGGGCGTTGCCAACTTGAGGATCAAGTTGGCAACGTGCATTTCCTTCTTGCTTCAAGATTTCCTTGCACCATTGTCTTCTTGCTTCATCACCTATCATAAACCAAAGAACTTTTCTCAAAGTTTTGCCATCTCATGCATTAAATTTCAAGGAAATCATTCACCTTAACTTGCATATAAACTTCTTGAATCATTTGCATAGATTATGTCAAATTTCACTTAGTTCTTGGTTTATGAATGCATGGAGGAAAAGTTCACAAATTTGTCTATTTATTTCAAAGAAAATGAATGAAGCTAAGCTAAAATTAACTAAACTAACTAGTAAAAATGGCAAATATGCGAATGCATCACAACACCAAACTTAAACATTGCTTGTCCTCAAGCAACAAAAAAACTATGCACAAAGATTTCTTTTAATTGGAATGAGTTAAGGAATAGCTTGTAATACCTTGGTGAGTGAAGTGATTAAGTGATAGTGGGGTGAACTCTGAATTATGTGTTCATGCAAGGGTCCCAGTGCTTATCAGTCCTTACATTTTGGAAGTCTTAGATCTTAGGACTTTCATTCAAATGATATCATGGAAATCTCTCTATAGATAATCACCTTGAAACAGCTCATAGTTTATGTGTCTTGGCCTTGACTCTAAGTATCATGTCTCAAAGCGGCTCTTTAGATAAGCTTTCAATCAATACTCCCAAACCAGTTGGTTTTAAGGTATTAGGTGTTGAAACACCCCTTAGGATTTACTTGCTCAAGCCTCTCTCTTTGACACAATTCTACCACAAGCATTTAACTAGGATAGTAACTCTTTGAGTTCTCATTTCCTTCTTTTTCTTCCTAGTAATTGATGCTCAGAGCCTTTTGCCATGTTCTTTTGTTTTTTTTTTCTTTTGCTTTCTTTTGCTGCTGCTTCTTGGATCAATAAGTGTTTGAGAATCTCCATAATACTTCTTTGAACTCTATTTCCTGCCTATGAGCTCCCATGCAAGTTTTCACAAATATGCAACCTCAATACACAATCATACAACTAGAACCACCACTTCTCTTAATCTTTTGCTTGCCTCAAAATAGATTTTTGACTCCTCAATCATTCTTTTCAAAGAATTGTTCTCTGTTTGCATTTTCTTAGGTATTGAGTGCAAGCAATTTCAAGAGTATGGAGTTATGATATATCAAACATCTTAGTTATTGAACTACAAAGAAGTTATACTAAGCAGACAAACAGGGGTACAATATCACTTTCAATCATAGTAGTTTGAATACAAGACAATCACTCAACAATATAACCTTTTGGAGTTTATTTGCTTTACTCCTTATCATCATCATTGTTGGTCTTTATATCCCTCTTTGTCTCTTTGGTTGATGATGCTTGATCCTTTTCAAGGTTGAAGTGATCGCCTACAATGAACTTTGAAAGTTGCTTGTCCCCAAGCACTTGAGAGATGGTTAGCATGCATGTATGCTTGTGATCTTCTAGACATAAGTTGGTGTGGGGACACCAAACTTAGTTCCTTGCTTACTTTTATATTCAGTGGAATGAATACATGCAAGAAACATCGAGTGCTTCTATTAAGGAAATAAAATCTAAATTAAAAGTAGCAATTGTTAAGTAGTTTTTCTGATTGTTTGGAGCTAGTGACTAATCATGCAAAGGATTAAAATGTGTCTTTAATGAAACTTTTTGGTGGAACACCAAACTTAGCACCTCACATTCACCTTTGAATTCTGTTGGTGTGTAACACCAAACTTAGCTCCTTGCAATGCAGATAAATATACTTAACTCTTTTATTGAATTAACTAAGAAAAGAAAACTACCTTTGGTTGGGTTGCCTCCCAACAAGCGCTTTTTTTATCGTCATTAGCTTGACGGTTGTCCCTCTTTAGGGCGGATGATGATCATAGTGCCTTAATCCTTCCCCTCTCACCGTGAGCTTCCTTCCAGTATCATTCTTGATGATTTCCACATGTTCAAGTGAGAGGATTTTGTTCACTGTGTAGTATCCAGAAAAGTGTGGAGATGTCTCTATTGGTTGGTAAGTTAGCATCACTTTATCCCCTGGTGAGAAGTCTTCAGTGGAGATTTTCTTGTTTCTCCATCCTCTTGGCATTTTCTTCTTGGGACTCTCTTCTTTTCCAGGAGATAGTTCAGGTTTTGGGGTCTCAATTTTTGGATGGTCCTTGCTATGAATCTTAAATGCTAGCTTTGATTGCAGCTTCTCCTCTATTCTTTGAGCTTGTTGCAGCACCTCCACCTCTTCATTTTCTTTCCAGCTTGAGCTTGGAAGTGCCTCATCAGGTGCCTCTTTCAAGTTTGGATCTATGGAATCAATCTTCATACACTCTTTCTCTTGGGTGGAGTCTTGCAAATTCTTGAAGACATGGAACACTATATGCTCATCATGCACCCTTAGCATTAATTCTCCTTTTTCGACATCTATCAATGCCCTGGCAGTAGCTAAAAAGGGCCTCCCTAGAATAATGGGAGTGTTGTCATCTTCCTCTATGTCTAGGATGACAAAGTCAACTGGGAGGAAAAATTTATCCACCTTTACTAATACATTCTCTACAACCCCGAGTGCTTGCTGAATAGATTTATCCGCCATTTAAAGGGCTATCTTTGTAGGTTTCAATTCATGAATCTGAAGCTTCCTTATCAAAGATAGAGGCATCAGATTTATGCTTGCACCAAGGTCACAAAATGCTCTCTCAATCATCATGTTGCCTATTGTGTAGGGGATGTGAAAGCTCCCTGGGTCTTTCATCTTCTTTGGCAACTTTTTCTGGATGATGGCACTACACTCCCTGGTCATCACAACCGTTTGTCCCTCTTTCAAGGATCTTTTCTTTGTCAACAATTCCTTCATGAACTTAGCATATAGGGGCATCTGTTCAAGTGCTTCAATAAAGGGGATGTTGATGTGTAGCGTCTTGAATATTTCCAAGAATTTGGAATATTGCTTCTCTTTGTTCTCTCCTTTAAACCTTTGAGGGTATGGGAGCATTGGTTGGTATGCTTTCACTGCCTCCTTCTTAGCTAATTTATCACTTTGTGTATAGGTTTCTTGCTCCTGCTTTTGTTCCTTTACCTCTTCTTTTAAGCCTTCTTTGATGTGCTCTTCCTGAGTAATGGCTTCTGTCTCCACTTTCTTCCCACTTCTCAGGGTGATTGCTTTACACTCCTCCCATTTTATGGCTTTTTCTGTGTCTCTTGGGTTGGGTATCGTATCACTTGGAAGAACATTGGTTGGCCGTTCAGCTTGTTTGGCTAATTGTCCCACTTGTCGCTCAATATTCTTTATGGTGGCCTCATGTTCCTTTTGTCCCTTGATTAAGGTTTGAGTGCTTTGAGCAAGTGCTTGTGTGGTTTGATTGAGTGCTTGCAAGGTGGCTTCAAGACTGGCGATTCTGGTCTCATGATGGTCAATAGGGGGTATAATGGGGGCTGAATGTTGTTGCTGGAAGTTATTGGGAGGATTAGTGTGGTAATTTTGTGAGTTGGATGTTGGTGCAAGGAAGTTGTTTTGGTGAGTTTGTGAATTATTATGAGGTGGTTGATATGTATTTGTGTTTTTCTATATTGGTTAGTGTTGGTGGCATGGTGATTTTGGTTGTTTGTGTTACGGGTGTGGTTGGGGTTATTGTTCTTTTGCCAATGGTTTTCACCCCACTTTAGATTAGGATGATTTTTCCAGGATGGGTTGTAAGTATCACCATGAAATTCATCCTGAGAATTTGAAGTATTCTGCATGTATTGAACTTGTTCTTGTGGCTGTTCAACAGTGGTCCTTTCACCTTGGCCCCATTCAAGTGATGATTGATTTGTTGTGTTCACTGATGCTAGTTGGAGGCCATCCATTCTCTTTGTTATCATTTCCATTTGTTGCTGAATTTGTTGGTGCATTAACTTATTCTGTGCCAAGATAGCGTCAACACCTTCAAGCTCCATCACGCCTTTCTTTGGGGCTGGGTTATGTTGCCTCTCTGATGAGTAATAGTACTGATTGTTTGCCACAATCTCAATGAGGTCTTGAGCCTCTTCTGCTGTCTTCATCATGTTGAGTGATCCTCCTGATGAGTAATCTAGTCCTTTCCTTGCTTCTGGACTTAAGCCTTCATAGAAGTTTTGGAGTTTGACCCAATCACTAAACATGTCAGGTGGGCATCTTCTCATTAGTGCCTTATACCTTTCCCAGGCTTCATATAACGACTCCCCGTCCATTTGCCTAAAAGTCTGAACCTCTGTCTTCAACTTGATGATCTTTTGAGGTGGGTAGAACTTTGCTAGAAATCTGCTCATCACTTCATTCCAATCATTGAGGCTTTCCTTGGGGAATGACTCTAGCCATTGAGTGGCTTTGTCCCTCAAAGAGAATGGAAATAGCAGCAGTTTGTAGACGTCTGGGTGTACTCCATTGGTCTTCACTGTATTGCATATCCTTAGAAAAACAGACAGATGTTGATTTGGGTCTTCAAGAGGTCCCCCTCCATAGGAGCAGTTGTTTTGTACCAAAGTGATGAGTTGGGGTTTTAACTCAAAGTTATTGGCCTGAACAGTTGGAGTGGCAATACTGCTCCCACAATGTTTTGGATCAGGGATGGTGTAAGAAGATAACACCCTTCTAGGTGGTCCATCATTGTTGTTGACCCCTCCAGGAGGATTGTGCATGTTGTCCTCCATGACTTGGTCCTCTCCCTCTAATTCCTCTTCACTGACTATCCCCTTTCCTCTTTCTGCTCTCCTTATCCTTCGGAGGATCCTCTCGTCTTCAGAATTAAGTCTATTAGCTCCTGACATACACAAACAAAACCAAAATTACAAGTGAGACACTCTATAACTAGAGTGGAATTGAAGTTAGTGAAACAAAGTGTCAAACAGTTAGTGGGCTCAGCAAAAATAAAAAAAAATGCTTAATCTAAACTACCATTTACTTAATCATTGTCAATCTTATCCAATCCCCGGCAACTGCGCCAAAAACTTGATACGTAAAAATTTGATTCACGTATATAACCGGCAAGTATACCGGGTCGTATCAAGTAATAAAACTCACTAAGAGTGAGGTCGATCCCACGGAGATTGGTAGATTAAGCAACTTTAGTTAAATGGTAAATTTAGTCAAGCAGACATGGTTTTGATTTCATGAGAATTGTGATTTTTGAACATAAGTGCAAGAAATTTAAATGACATGGAAAATAAATTGCAAGAAAGTAAAGATTGCAGAAATTTAAAGTGCAGAAATTAAATAACAGAATGATAAATTGCAAGGATGTAGAAGGGAGTTGGGTGATGGGTAATCAAAATAACTAAAGAACAAAAGAGATGAGAATTAATGATGGAGAGATCATTAGGGATCAGAGATGTAAATTGTCATGAATTGACTTTGCTCATCTCCTTCTCAATCATGGGTATAGATCCATGGCGGATTGTGAATAATTGAATCCCAATCTCTTGGCAATTCAATTTCTCTTAACACAATCAATTGCCACTCTCGTGATCTAATTGGTCATGAGAAGAGGTGAAGTTCAATTTCTAATCCAAAGCCACACAACTTCCAGGATCTCAACTAAGGGAGGTTACATCTCACATACCAACCCAAAGTGTATTGATCAAAGAAATCATGAAAGGATAACTCTAAACTGAATTATATGGATTCTTTCTCAAGTTCACCATATAATTCATGTAGATTCAATCCTTCTCTCGAATGTAATTGAATCTGTGAAGCACAAGAGTTTCCTCTTAGATAAGCCACTTGAATTGAGAAGGAAACTATTTGTTGTCAATCCATTCAAATAAACAGAGCTCCTCCCCCTAATGAAAGTGGGGTTCAGTGAATCATAGCTCTAAATTCAACAACAATTGCAAGTGTAATCATTAAAATTGAGTAGAGAAGAAATTTAAGAGTGAAGAAGAAGAAGTTCTTAGAAAACTCCAATTCAAAAATTTGCTTCCGAAAAGTAACTTCTACAAAAACTACCTAAAAGTTCCTAAAAACTAAAAAGTGTAAAAATAAAAATCTAAGTGTGAAAAGTTTCAGAGCCTCCAAGCCCCCCCTCCCAAGAGAGAGTGAGTTTTTCAAGTACAAAATTCTACTCTATTTATACTACTCCTAAAACTCATTTGGAGGTCTTCAATTGGATTAGCAATGTGGGCTTTTCCTTTGTTAAATTCCTGGTCCAATGAAGGAGGTATTCCCCTTTGAAGAGAGTATAGAGCAGAGCAAGTTTCCATCAATTCTGGCCCAACTGGGCGTTACTTGCAAACACGCCAGTTCACAGCACGTTGGCAACGTGCTATTTAATTTCCTGGGCACCAGGCTTGGGCTTTGACTCAGTTTTGATGCCCAAAATTGCCTCTGGTTTGAGCGTCAATTTTGTGCTTCACTATAGACTATTATACATGGTTGGAAAGCTCTGAATGTCAGCTTTCCAACGCAACTGGAAGCATCTCAATTGGATCTTTGTAGCTCAAGTCATGTTCCATTGAAGAAGACATGGTCAGGCTGCCTGGGTTGGGCGTTTTTGCCAAACACGCCAGAGACAACGCCCTTAGTTTCTGAGGCTCTAAATGAGGCCAACTTTTAAATCTTCAAATGAACTCCAATCCCACACTATGATATATGGTTGGAAAGCTCTTGATGTATACTTTCCAACGCAACTAGAAGAATCTCAATTGGATCTTTGTAGCTCAAGTTATGTTCCATTGAAGAAGACATGGTCAGGCTGCCTGGGTTGGGCGTTTTTGCCAAACACGCCAGAGACAACGCCCTTAGTTTCTGAGGCTCTAAATGAGGCCAACTTTTGAATCTTCAAATGAACTCCAATCCTACACTATGATATATGGTTGGAAAGATCTTGATGTCTACTTTCCAACGCAACTGGAAGTACCTCATTTGGAGTTTTCTAGCTCAAGATATGCTCCTTTGAAGAAGGTATGGTCAGGCTGCCTAGGCTGGGCGTTTTTGGTGAACACGCCCATGACAACGCCCGTGACAACGTGCTCAGATTCTGAAGCTCTAAATGAAGCCAGCTTTTGAAGCTTCAAATGGATGCCAACCCCATACTATGATATATGGTTGGAAAGCTCTGGATGTCTACTTTCCAATGCCGTTGCGAGTGCACCATTTGAAGCTCTAAAACTCAAGATATACTCCATGGAATGTGAAGAGGTCAGCTGGCCTTACTACAGGTTGATACCATGTTCATCTATGTAATTTCGGGGCAAGTTTCCTCTATCAAATTTAGTGTCCACCATATAGTGCCATATATGCTTGGAAAGCTCTTGATTTCTACTTTTCAATTCCACTGGAATCACCTCATTTGGAGTTCTCTAGCTCAAGATACAAGCCTTTGAAGAGGGTAATGTTGAGCTGCCTGGGCGTTGTTGCCCAAGTTGTTGGCAAACACGCCAGTGACAACGCCAGGCTCTCTTCTTCTTCTTGCTTGGGCGTTGTTGCCCACGTTGCTGGCAAACACGCCAGCAACAACGTGCACTGGGAGCTTCCTAGCGTTGCCAACTTGGTCCCCGCGTTGGCAACGTGCAATGCACCTAGCCTCTGCTCCAACTTCATTCTCTTGTTTTTGGGGCTTAAGTTTCCTCTGATTTGAGCTTCCATTTCATGCCACATTATGGACTATTATATATCGTTGGAAAGCTCTGGATGTCAGCTTTCCAACACAACTGGAAGCATGTCAATTGGATCTCTGTGGTTCAAGTTATTCATCCTTGAAGAGGGGGAGGTCAAGCTGCCAACTCTGCTGAACACACACTAGCACGTTGCCAACTTGGTTTCCAAGTTGCCAACGTGCTGTTCTTCCCTGGCAGCACCAAATAGGCGTTGCCAACTTGGTTTCCAAGTTGCCAACTTGCTATTCCTCCTTGTTCCAAGCTTTCCTTGCTCCATTGTCTTCTTGCTTCATCACCTAACATAAACCAAAGAATTTTCCTCAAAGTTTTGCCATCTTATGCATTAAATTTCAAGGGAATCATTCACATCAACTTGCATATAATCTTCTTGAATCATTTGCATAGATTATGCCAGATTTCACCTAGTTCTTGGTTCATGAATGCATGGAGAAAAAACTCACAAAATTGCTCATTTATTTCAAAGAAAGTGAATGAAACTAAGCTAAAACTAACTAAACTAACTAGTTAAAATAGCAAATATGCGAATGCATCAAAATTTCTTATTTTTTTAATTTTAAAACTAAAAAAATAATTTTTTTTCTTACAGTAGAAAAATAAGATATTCCAAAAATATCTAAAAAAAATTGAAAAGTTCTAATTTTTTTAAATTAAATTTTTCTTAATTTGCGAACAAGTGTAGCAAAAAAAAAGTCAACTGCATCCGGTGAATAAAAAACTATTTTTAGAAAAATTTAAAATTTTAAAAAACTAAATTTTTTATTTTTGAATTTTTAAATTATAAGATTAAATTTTTTTATTTAAAGTTGAAAAATAAAATAATGTCCAACAATATCTAGTAAAGAACATATCTATAAATTTCTTATTTTTTTAATTTTTATACTATAAAAATAATATTTTTTCTATTAGTAGAAAAAGAAAATATTCCAAAAATATCCAAAAAATAAAAAAAATGAAAAATTCTAAATTTTTAAACTAATTTATTCTTAATTTGTGAACAAGTGTAGCCAAAAAAGTCAATTGTTCGGGTGTAGTATTATTCGGTGAATAAAAAAATAAAAAAATATTTTTAGAAAATTTTAAAATTAAAAGAAAACTAATTTTTTTATTTTTGAATTTTTAAATTATAAGATTAAATTTTTTTATTTAAATTAGAAAAACAAAACAAAGTCCAACAATATCTAATAAACAACAAATCTGTAAATTTCTTTTTTTTTTTAATTTTTAAAATAAAAAAATAATTTTTTTTCATATAGTATAAAAATAAAATATTCCAAAAATATCCAAAAAATAAAAAATTGAAACATTCTAATTTTTTTTAAATTACTTTTTCTTAATTTGCAAACACGTATAGCAAAAAAAGGTCAACTATCTGGGTGTAGCATTTTCCGGTGATTAAAAAAATAAAAAAAATTTAGAAAAATTTAAAATTAAAAAAAAAACTAAATTTTTTATTTTTTAATTTTTAAATTATAATATTAAATTTTTTTATTTAAATTATAAAAGTAAAATAAAGTCCAGCAATATCTAATAAATAACAGATTTGTAAATTTTTTATTTTTTTAATTTTTAAACTAAAAAAATAATTTTTTTCTTATAGTAGAAAAATAAAATATTTCAAAAATATCTAAAAAATAAAAAATTGAAAAGTTCTAATTTTTTAAATTAATTTTTTCTTAATTTACGAACACGTGTAGCAAAAAAAAGTCAACTGCATCCGGTGAATAAAAAAATATTTTTAGAAAAATTTAAAATTTTAAAACACTAAATTTTTTATTTTTAAATTTTTAAATTATAAGATTAAATTTTTTTATTTAAAGTTGAAAAATAAAATAAAGTTCAGCAATATCTAGTAAAGAACAGATCTATAAATTTCTTATTTTTTTAATTTTTATACTATAAAAATAATATTTTTTCTATTATTGTAAAAGGAAAATATTCCAAAAATATCCAAAAAAATAACAAAAATTGAAATTTCTAAATTTTTAAACTAATTTATTCTTAATTTGTGAACAAGTGTAGCCAAAAAAGTCAACTGTTCGGGTGTAGTATTATTCGGTGAATAAAAAAATAAAAAAATATTTTTAGAAAATTTTAAAATTAAAAGAAAACTAAATTTTTTATTTTTGAATTTTTAAATTATAAGATTAAATTTTTTTATTTAAATTAGAAAAACAAAACAAAGTCCAACAATATCTAATAAACAACAAATCTGTAAATTTCTTTTTTTTAATTTTTAAACTAAAAAAATAATTTTTTTCATATAGTATAAAAATAAAATATTCCAAAAATATCCAGAAAATAAAAAATTGAAACATTCTAATTTTTTTTAAATTATTTTTTCTCAATTTGCGAACACGTATAGCAAAAAAAGGTCAACTGTCTGGGTGTAGTATTTTCCGGTGAATAAAAAAATAAAAAAAATTTAGAAAAATTTAAAATTAAAAAAAAAACTAAATTTTTTATTTTTAAATTTTTAAATTATAAGATTAAATTTTTTTATTTAAATTATAAAAGTAAAATAAAATCCAACAATATCTAATAAATAACAGATCTGTAAATTTTTTATTTTTTCTTATTTTTAAACTAAAAAAATAATTTTTTTCTTATAGTAGAAAAATAAAATATTCCAAAAATATCTAAAAAATAAAAAAATTGAAAAGTTCTAATTTTTTTAAATTAATTTTTTCTTAATTTACGAACACGTGTAGCAAAAAAAAAAGGCAACTGTGTCCGGTGAATAAAAAAATATTTTTAGAAAAATTTAAAATTTTAAAAAACTAAAATTTTTATTTTTGAATTTTTAAATTATAAGATTAAATTTTTTTATTTAAAGTTGAAAAATAAAATAAAGTCCAGCAATATCTAGTAAAGAACAGATCTATAAATTTCTTATTTTTTTAATTTTTATACTATAAAAATAATATTTTTTCTATTATTGTAAAAATAAAATATTCCAAAAATATCCAAAAAATAAAAAATTGAAAAATTCTAAATTTTTAAACTAATTTATTCTTAATTTGTGAAAAGTGTAGCAAAAAAAGTCAACTGTTCGGGTGTAGTATTATTCGGTGAATAAAAAAATAAAAAAATCTTTTTAGAAAATTTTAAAATTAAAAGAAAACTAAATTTTTTATTTTTGAATTTTTAAATTATAAGATTAAATTTTTTTATTTAAATTAGAAAAACAAAATAAAGTCTAACAATATCTAATAAACAACAAATCTGTAAATTTCTTTTTTTTTAATTTTTAAACTAAAAAAATAATTTTTTTTCATATAGTATAAAAATAAAATATTCCAAAAATATCCAAAAATAAAAAATTGAAACATTCTAATTTTTTTAAATTATTTTTTCTTAATTTGCGAACACGTATAGCAAAAAAAGGTCAACTGTCTGGGTGTAGTATTATCCGGTGAATTAAAAAATAAAAAAATAATTTTAGAAAAATTTAAAATAAAAAAAACTAAATTTTTTATTTTTGAATTTTTAAATTATAAGATTAAATTTTTTTATTTAAATTATAAAAATAAAATAAAGTCCAGCAATATCTAATAAATAACAGATCTGTAAATTTCTTATTTTTTTAATTTTTACACTAAAAAAATAATTTTTTTCTTATAGTAGAAAAATAAGATATTCCAAAAATATCTAAAAAAATTGAAAAGTTCCAATTTTTTTAAATTAATTTTTTCTTAATTTCCGAACAAGTGTAGAAAAAAAAAGTCAACTGCATCCGGTGAATAAAAAACTATTTTTAGAAAAATTTAAAATTTTAAAAAACTAAATTTTTTATTTTTGAATTTTTAAATTATAAGATTAAATTTTTTTATTTAAAGTTGAAAAATAAAATAATGTCCAACAATATCTCGTAAAGAACAGATCTATAAATTTCTTATTTTTTTAATTTTTATACTATAAAAATAATATTTTTTCTATTAGTAGAAAAAGAAAATATTCCAAAAATATCCAAAAAATAAAAAAATTGAAAAATTCTAAATTTTTAAACTAATTTATTCTTAATTTGTGAACAAGTGTAGCAAAAAAAGTCAACTGTTCGGGTGTAGTATTATTCGGTGAATAAAAAAATAAAAAAATATTTTTAGAAAATTTTAAAATTAAAAGAAAACTAAATTTTTTATTTTTGAATTTTTAAATTATAAGATTAAATTTTTTTATTTAAATTAGAAAAACAAAATAAAGTCTAACAATATCTAATAAACAACAAATCTGTAAATTTCTTTTTTTTTTAATTTTTAAACTAAAAAAATAATTTTTTTCATATAGTATAAAAATAAAATATTCCAAAAATATCCAAAAAATAAAAAATTGAAACATTCTAATTTTTTTTAAATTATTTTTTCTTAATTTGCGAACACGTATAGCAAAAAAAGGTCAACTGTCTGGGTGTAGTATTATCCGGTGAATTAAAAATAAAAAAATAATTTTAGAAAAATTTAAAATAAAAAAAAACTAAATTTTTTATTTTTGAATTTTTAAATTATAAGATTAAATTTTTTTATTTAAATTATAAAAGTAAAATAAAGTCCAGCAATATCTAATAAATAACAGATCGGTAAATTTCTTATTTTTTTAATTTTTAAACTAAAAAAATAATTTTTTTCTTATAGTATAAAAATAAGATATTCCAAAAATATCTAAAAAAAATTGAAAAGTTCTAATTTTTTTAAATTAATTTTTTCTTAATTTCCGAACAAGTGTAGCAAAAAAAAAGTCAACTGCATCCAGTGAATAAAAAACTATTTTTAGAAAAATTTAAAATTTTAAAAAACTAAATTTTTTATTTTTGAATTTTTAAATTATAAGATTAAATTTTTTTATTTAAAGTTGAAAAATAAAATAATGTCCAACAATATCTCGTAAAGAACAGATCTATAAATTTCTTATTTTTTTAATTTTTATACTATAAAAATAATATTTTTCTATTAGTAGAAAAAGAAAATATTCCAAAAATATCCAAAAAATAAAAAATTGAAAAATTCTAAATTTTTAAACTAATTTATTCTTAATTTGTGAACAAGTGTAGCAAAAAAAGTCAACTGTTCGGGTGTAGTATTATTCGGTGAATAAAAAAATAAAAAAATATTTTTAGAAAATTTTAAAATTAAAAGAAAACTAAATTTTTTATTTTTGAATTTTTAAATTATAAGATTAAATTTTTTTATTTAAATTAGAAAAACAAAATAAAGTCTAACAATATCTAATAAACAACAAATCTGTAAATTTCTTTTTTTTTTTAATTTTTAAACTAAAAAAATAATTTTTTTTCATATAGTATAAAAATAAAATATTCCAAAAATATCCAAAAAATAAAAAAATTGAAACATTCTAATTTTTTTTAAATTATTTTTTCCTAATTTGCAAACACGTATAGCAAAAAAAGGTCAACTGTCTGGGTGTAGTATTATCCGGTGAATTAAAAAATAAAAAAATAATTTTAGAAAAATTTAAAATAAAAAAAAACTAAATTTTTTATTTTTGAATTTTTAAATTATAAGATTAAATTTTTTTATTTAAATTATAAAAGTAAAATAAAGTCCAGCAATATCTAATAAATAACAGATCGGTAAATTTCTTATTTTTTTAATTTTTAAACTAAAAAAATAATTTTTTTCTTATAGTAGAAAAATAAGATATTCCAAAAATATCTAAAAAAAATTGAAAAGTTCTAATTTTTTTAAATTAATTTTTTCTTAATTTCCGAACAAGTGTAGCAAAAAAAAAGTCAACTGCATCCAGTGAATAAAAAACTATTTTTAGAAAAATTTAAAATTTTAAAAAACTAAATTTTTTATTTTTGAATTTTTAAATTATAAGATTAAATTTTTTTATTTAAAGTTGAAAAATAAAATAATGTCCAACAATATCTCGTAAAGAACAGATCTATAAATTTCTTATTTTTTTAATTTTTATACTATAAAAATAATATTTTTTCTATTAGTAGAAAAAGAAAATATTCCAAAAATATCCAAAAAATAAAAAAATTGAAAAATTCTAAATTTTTAAACTAATTTATTCTTAATTTGTGAACAAGTGTAGCAAAAAAAGTCAACTGTGATGACAAGTCATCTTAGCCTAGTTTCACTAGTCTTTTTCTTTTGTTTTCACTTGAATTATGCACTTTCTTGAGTTACAAGCAAGCCAATTGGGTAGATTTTTATGCTTCCTTTGATTGAATCAACCATATGTGAATTGATGCAAAAGCATGAGGTTTTATGTTATAATTGTTGCATATTATGATAGATTAAATATCTCATGATTTTGAGCATAGCTTTGATGTGTTTGGTTGATTAATGATAGGTGAAGAAAGCTTGGAGAAAAGTGGAAGTAAGAAGGATTGGCTAGAAGCAAAGAGGGGACAATGAAACAAGTGAAATTGAACCAGGAAACATAAAGTTGGAGTTGAAGTTAGCCCTCAAACTTTGGCACAAACTTTTGGTGAAAAGTTAGCCTCAAAGTTAGCCCCCTAACTTGAAGGCTAACTTGAGAATTTGAAATTTCTTCCCTGGGCACTCAAAGTTTGCGCCAACGTTAGCCCCCTAACTTGGAGGCTAACGTTGGCATGACAATTCTCACCCAGGGTGGCCAAAGTTTGCGCCAACGTTAGCCCCCTAACTTGGAGGCTAACGTTGGCATATCAATTCCTCCCAGGGGCTAGCCAAAGTTTGCGCCAACGTTAGCCCCCTAACTTGGAGGCTAACGTTGGCATGTCAATTTCTTCCCAGGGGTGGCCAAAGTTTGCGGCAACGTTAGCCCCCTAACTTGGAGGCTAACGTTGGCGCCAATTGAGCATAAGGAGAGGCCAACGTTGGCGCTCAAGTTAGCCCCCTAACTTTGGCACCAACGTTGGCATCAGGAAATGTGGGCTGCTGATATGAAAAGTTAGCTTCAAAGTTAGCCCCCTAACTTTGACTCAAACTTTTAATCCAACTTTGCAAAATTCAAATCCGGTTCAAATGGTTCACTTGGGTTTCTCTCCAAACTTCAAGAGCAATTAACCAAGGCCTCTTTCAACCCAATTCCACCAAGAGCAAAGGCCCAACTCAAGGCTTGAAGATCAATTGAAGAAAGTGTATAAATAGGCTAGAATTCAAGTTAGTCGGGGAGTTCCCTTTTTGAGCTTTCCTTTGAAATTTTCAGAGAGTTTTAGTTACTGGGTGATATTTAGTTTCTTAGTTTGGGGGAAGGAGAATTCCATTCTCTTCCTCTTAGTTTTATTGCTTTCAATTTCAATTACAATTGTCTCGGATCTTGGGTTGGAGAATTGAAGGAATTCTGTTTCAATCTCATCCTTGGATCTCTCTTTTTCTTTACTGCTCAATTGAATTTAGCTTCCTGTTAATTGTTCTTCTTCTATTTTCTTTGCAATTTACAATTCTCTTGCTATTGTTCTTGTTGGATCTAGGAAGGCATTGAGATCTAGACTTGGTTTTCTAGTCTCTGGGTCCTGAGATCTAATTTTCCCATTTCAATTCTCTGTTTCTTGCTATATTTGTTCATTTACTTTTCTGTTTTGAATCCGAATCAACCCCAATTCCCATTTACTCTTCTGATTGATGCAATTTAACTTCTATTTGTTTAATTCCTGCAAATCCAAGTCCCAATCCCCTTTACATTTCAAGCCATTTACATTTCTTGTCATTTAAGATTCTTGCAATTTACATTTCTTGCTCTTTAAGTTTCTGCCATTTAATTTCTTGTTCTTTAAGATTCAGCAATTTAGCTCTTGTTCTATTTACTTTCAATGCAATTTAAATTCTGCAAATCACCAATCAATCAACCAAATCTTGATTCGCTTGACTAATTCAACCACTAAACTAAAATTGCTCAATCCTTCAATCCCTGTGGGATCGACCTCACTCCCGTGAGTTTTTATTACTTGATGCGACCCGGTGCACTTGCCGGTTAGATTGGTGTTGTTTTGGGAGAGATTCATTTCTCAACAAAATAGTCCCATCAAGTTTTTGGCGCCGTTGCCGGGGATTGATTAGATTGACAATGATTAAGTGAGGTGGAAGATTAGATCAAGCACTTTTTCTTAATTTTTGATTAACCCACTAACTGTTTGATTTATTGTTTAAACTAACTAAAACTTCAATTTAGCAGTAAATTGAAACATTGGTTTGTGAAATTATTTTGTTATGCTTGTATGTCAGGTACAAGAAGAACCACACCCACTTTTCATGAAACTGACGAAAGAACTCTCAGGAGGTTAAGAAGAGCGGAAAGAGGGAAGAATATTGTTGGAGAAGAGGAATCCGAAGAAGAATTTCAAGATATGGAAGAACATTCAACTAATCCACCAGGTGGAGCAGACAACAACAATGGCAATCCACCTCAGAGGAGAGTTTTGGCTTCCTATACCTTTGCCAATCCTAGACATTGTGGAAGCAGCATCTTGGCTCCAAATGTCAATGCAAACAATTTTGAACTTAAGCCACAACTCATCACTTTGGTTCAGAATAATTGCTCATTTGGTGGAGGATCACTTGAAGACCCGTACCAACACTTATCCACCTTCTTGAGGATATGCAACACTGTCAAAACTAATGGAGTGCCTCCTGACAGTTACAAACTGATGCTATTCCCATTTTCTCTCAGAGATAAGGCCACTCAATGGTTGGAATCGTTTCCAAGGGACAGCATTAACAACTGGGATGATTTGGTAACCAAGTTCCTGGCCAAGTTTTATCCACCACAGAGGGTTATAAGGTTGAAGGCCGAGGTACAAACATTCACACAAATGGAGACTGAACCCATCTATGAGGCATGGGAGAGGTACAAGGCTCTAGTCAGAAAATGTCCCCCTACCATGTTTAATGAATGGGAGAAGCTGCAAAACTTCTATGAAGGCTTAACACTGAAGTCCCAGGAATCTTTGGATCACTCAGCTGGAGGTTCCTTGCAACTCATGAAAACTGCAGAGGAGGCCCAAGAACTCATTGATATGGTGGCCAACAACCAATATTTCTTTGCTCAT
The DNA here is from genome assembly GCF_014773155.1 of Arachis stenosperma. Taxonomy (NCBI): domain Eukaryota; kingdom Viridiplantae; phylum Streptophyta; class Magnoliopsida; order Fabales; family Fabaceae; genus Arachis; species Arachis stenosperma. The sequence goes on from NC_080381.1 coordinate 81,836,751, forward strand.
CAAAGAAACCGCCAACCATCACAAAGAAGAGGAGTAATGGAGCTAGAAGGAGTGGATTCAATCCTGGCTCAAAACAAACTAATGCAGCAGCAAATTCAACAACAATTTGAGCAAATGACCAAGAGGATTGATAGCCTCCAAGTTGCAGCAGTTAACACTAGCCAACTATCAACCACATGGGGGCAAAATAAAGAAGTTCAAGAAGAGCAACAACAAGAACAAGTCCAGTACATGCATTCTAATCCAAATGATTTCTATGGTGATACTTACAACCCCTCATGGAAGAATCATCCCAACCTCAGATGGGGAGACACTCACAACCAAAACCAACAGCCATGGCAGAGGAACTCAAACCAAAACAACCCAAGAAACAACCAAAATTACAACCAGCATCAAACCAACCAAAACACCTACAGAAAACCTCAAAACAACTACCCCAATCTCAACCAGTACCAACCCAATAACCAACCCATTAACCAAAATGCCCACCATCCACCACCTACAACTCACAACCCCCCACAAGCACCACCTGAATCCCAAAGACTCACAAACCTGGAGACCTTGATGGACAAAATGATGAAATACCAGGAAATGGCAACCAAAAACCAAGAAGCATCAATAAAAAGCCTAGAGAGGCAGATCGGGCAAATCTCCAAGCAAATCTCTGTTGAGAGACCTTCAAGCTCACTGCCCAGTGACACAATCCTAAATCCCAAGGAGGAATGCAAGGCGATACAATTAAGGAGTGGAAGAACATTGATGAGCAACAATGACACTACAAAGAAGCAAACAGAGAGCATCAAAGAACCAACAGAGGATGAGAAGCAAACAAAGGCAGATGAAGCTAAGGAGCAATTTGTGATGCCAAATAAAAGCACTGAGAAATTCAAAGAGAAGGACAATCAGTCACATAGCTCAAGGGAAATGACTCAGGGACAACAGCAAATAGGAAAAAGCATCATACCTCCACTGCCATATCCTCAGAGGTTCAACAAGGAAGTTAAGGACCAGCATTTCCACAAATTCCTTGAAACATTCAAGAAGCTGGAAATTAACATTCCTTTAGCTGAAGCTCTTGAACAAATACCTCTGTATGCCAAATTTTTAAAGGAGCTTATCAATAAGAAAAGAAGATGGGATGAACAAGAAACCATAGCGATCACTGAGGAATGCAGGGCCTTAATTCAAAAGGGGCTTCCTCCCAAGCTTGAGGACCCAGGGAGCTTCCTGTTGCCATGTACCATTGGGGAATTAACCATCACTAAAGCAATGTGCGATCTCGGAGCAAGTATTAACTTAATACCATCCTCCCTGGTGAAAAAGCTTCACATAAAGGAAGTCAAACCAGTGCAAATGTCTCTGGAGCTGGTAGATAAGTCAATGGTGCACCCTAAGGGTGTAGTTGAAAATCTGTTGGTTAAGGTGGACAGTTTCATATATCCTACTGACTTTGTGGTTCTAGAGTCAGACGAGGATGATGGTGACTCTGTTATACTAGGAAGGCCATTCTTGGCCACTGCTAGAGCCATCATAGACGTAGAGCAAGGGGAGTTAACTCTCAGGATGCATGATCAGAGTGTCACTCTGAAGGTCTTACCAGAGGCACAGTTTAGTGAAAAGAAGAAAGACTATATGGAAATTGATAAGGGAGGATCACAGCTGAAGGAAAAGAATGACAGGGAAAGTCACAGCAACACCCCAAGGCCAAGGATTGTGCAAATTAATGAAGAAGCCCAAGAAGATATTGGAATATTAGCCACTGAGAAGAGAGGTCCCCAAGAGAAGCCCATGGCCAGAAAAGAAAGATCAACAAAAGGAAAGGTGAAACACAGAAACAAAACAAAAAGGGGTTGGAAGAACAGGAGGATTCCAACAGAAGGGCTTTCTAAAGGTGACAAAGTGCAGCTGATATATCAACAGCTGGGGTCAAATCAACAAACTGAGAACTACTACACTGTCAGCAACATACTCTCATTTGAGCATGCTGAAATTGAACACCAGAGAACAAAGAAGAGGATCACAGTCAGGGGAGACAAATTGAGGCCCTACAAGCACCAACCACCATAAAAGAGAACCTCAATGTCAAGCTAATGACAATAAAAGAGCGCTCCATGGGAGGCAACCCATGATTTAAAATTCATGTCATTTTAAATTCAATAAGTTATGATCATTTGAGCATGAACTCTTTTTCCTTTCCTGAACAGGTCCATTAACTGCATGCATTATCTAAAGTTGGTATGCTTTCAAGCAATGTTACAACTAATTCCGTTTTACATGCTTAAAGTGCCTTGATAAAGCATATAACCAAACACTAAGTTTGGTGTTCACATAACTTCATGAAAGTTAGGAATTCATGCATCAATAATCATACAATTGTTATTTTCCAAAATCTCATAAATAGAAAAAACTCTTTTTCGGTAATGAAGGCATCAATTGTGAGGCACCCTTTGTCAAGAAACAAGTTTGGTGTTCATCAAACTTTGATGCACCAATTTAGAGACACAATTGATCCTTCATGAAAAAAAAAGAGAGAAAAAGAAAATATAACAAAAACAATTCTTATGAACATTTGACATTTGAATTGCACTAAGTGGAGGAAGAGACTTATTTTCTTTGTACATGACCAAACATTAAGTTTGGTGTCCTCCTAAGAGAGTGTCACGGTTCAAATATTGTAAGAATTGATGAGTCACATTTTCTTTGTTATAAAAAGAACAACTCTAGCCACGGTTGGATAAGCTAATGTGTGTTGTCTTGTTGTGATGATTAGGTAGTCAAAGAATCTTCAATGAAAGAGACAAGACAAAGGAAAGCATAGCATGAGGACAAAATATCATCACATCAAAAAGAGAATCTGCCACTTCATGTGATGGTCACGGCAAAGGCAAGGCAAGGAGCAAATTTTGTCTTCATTCATCCTTACATACATACCTTTGATTCCCATAAGACCAATTGCATCCTAGCCCTTCATTGCTCATTTAAAAAAAAGCTCACCACCTTTAAACCATGCACATAACCGAATCCTTCATCATAAGCTCGGTACAACACTTCTTTCCAACAATCTAAACCTCCCTTCATCAACTTTTACCCCAACCGGTTCGGTCTCTCCTCTTTTTGTTCCAAACTCACATCAAACTCTCCAACACTCTTCACACCCCCTCTAACCTTACAAAAAAAACTCCACCAACTAAGTGATCATGGCCTCCTCCTCAAGAACCAAACGAAAGAAAGGTAAAGAACCCATGGTGGAGGAGAACACCCGTGAATATGACCGAGGGAGATTCAAGTCTTGGGACCATTAAGTGCAAATGGAATGGATGAACGAGAAAAGAATTTATCCTGAAGTTCCATTCTTATTACCAGATGATGGATGCCAAGAAATGAAGGACAAAATTCGAAAGAGGAGGTGGGAGGAACTTGTATCACCAGCCACCCGAATCAATGCCAATATCATAAGAGAGTTCTATGCAAATGTCCCCAGGATTGACATGCGTGAACCCCCAACGTACAAGAGCTATGTGCGGGAAGTGGAAGTAGACTTTAGCTCGGATGCAATCAAGAAAGTCCTGGGACTAAAGTCAGTCCGCTTTGATGAACCAGGATACCTCCAAAGGTTGAATGAAGACCAAGATTATGATGAGATCGCTAGAGACATTTGTATGGAAGACTCAGAGTGGGAAGGGGATAGCAAGAACAAGTATAAGTATTTGAAGAGATATAACCTCACCCCGGAAGCAAAAGGATGGTATGAGTTGATAAAAAGATCAATACTGGGCACAGTGAACACTTCAGAAGTTAACAGAGAGAGAGCTGTGATGTTACACTGCATCATTGTGGGAGGAGAAATCAAAGTCCATGAGATCCTTGCAAAAGACATCCAACGGGTTGCTGAGAAGAATGCGGCCGGGTCTTGGTTGTACTACCCAAGTACCATTTGGAGGTTGTGCGTGAAGGCTAAAGTACCAATGGAAGATGAGAATCCAAAGTGGATAAGCCAAGGCCTGCCCATAACCATTGAAAGAATGACAATGACTCCCGAAGCACATCACGGCCGAAAACCACATGGAAGAAGGCAAAGAGAAGAAGCAATGGAAAAAGATGAGTTACACCAAGAAGAAGAACCACAAGAAGAGGAGGAACAGCCGCACTTTTTCCCACATGGCAATATGGATATGACCCAAATGCAAGAAGCAATTGGAAGATTGTCACACCAATACACAAGAATTCAAGAGAAGCAAGAGGAGTACCATTCACAGTACTTGAAGCATCAACAAGAACAAAGAGAATGGCAGCTGAAAATGATGAACCAACAAAATGAGTTTGAGTCAAAATTCATTGCAATGCAAGAAGAGCATGCCTTTCAATCTCATGAGGCATTTGGGAAGTTAGCACAAATGCAGGCCGAAACCATGAGAGCTCTCAATGAGTTTACAACCCTCCAAGATGCAAGATATGAAGTCCAAGCCGATTACAACATTAATAGTCAAATCAAACTGAACTATATTGGAGAACATCTGCACAACATGGATCCAGCATTCCCAACATATAATGAGTTCTTCAAAGAGAAAAGTGAAATAGAAGCAAACAAAGCCATGATGCTTGAAGATAGAGTAGAGGAGACGATGAACAAAGCTGGGTTTTGGCGGGGTCAACAGACAACAAACAAGGACACAGGGAACATCAACAACCAAGTATATGAAAGAAGAAAGAAAAAGCATGACAAATAAAAGGTGGACTTGCTCCTTATTCATCACTACAAAGAAAAAGCATGCATTCTGTCTGTTTGAAGTGTCCTTGCATCTTTAAGTTGTCGTTTTAATAGTCTTTGCATTATGTGTGTTTATCTTAAAATAAGTAAGCTAGTTTAAGTTGTGCTTGTGTGTTTACTTTCACTTGACTAAGAGCATGTTCTGTCCCCTGCATCTTAAATTCAATAAAAGAAATGTTTGAATGTGAAGTGAGGTAGTTCTCTGTTAGATAGAAGTATAATAAAAGTAAGTGGTGGTATGTGTGTGATTGTATAAAAACTCACTATTAGTGAATAAGTGAACTAGAATGTCTCATTCTAAGTATAGAGTGGCTTACTGTCTATGAATCTCAATAAGAAAATCCTTGGTTCAAAAAGAAAAACAAAAAGAAAGAAAGAAAAGAGATAGCCAAAAGATGGCAGAATCAAAGAAAACAAAAAGAAACAAAGCTGGACACCAATAGCTTGAACCTTAAAAATATATGCCTGTGGTGTCTGTGTATTAGGATCTGCTTGGACTACTAAGTTCTTTGGAGTGCTTCAACACTCGGTGACTTGGATTAACTAATCCGGGATCATCAGCTGAAAATCCACTATCAAGAGCAACCTAACTACAAGGCATTTAGTAACCCAAAGAGGTGCTGGGCATCAATGTTTAAAAGGAAAGGTGAGCCAAATGTCCATGGTGAATAATGTGTCAAGTATACAGGAAAGAAAATGAACTTGCTACACATGACACTCAAATAAAGCTTTGAACAAAGTAATAGCCAAGGATAAAGGAATAATGAGAGGTCATAGCAATAGGCTACTTGAAGCTTGAAGGAGACTTTCTAGACCTAAGAGTCAATAAGAAGTGAGTATTGCATATCCACACAAAATCCCATGAACTACCAATAACTTTCTGCTAGCATGAACACCCTCTTCCATTTCATTCTTTCTTCTTAATAATTCATTTCTTGCTTGGGGACAAGCAAGCTCTAAGTTTGGTGTTGTGATGACAAGTCATCTTAGCCTAGTTTCACTAGTCTTTTTCTTTTGTTTTCACTTGAATTATGCACTTTCTTGAGTTACAAGCAAGCCAATTGGGTAGATTTTCATGCTTCCTTTGATTGAATCAACCATATGTGAATTAATGCAAATTCATGAGGTTTTATGCTATAACTGTTGCATATTATGATAGATTGAATATCTCATGATTTTGAGCATAGCTTTGATGTGTTTGGTTGATTAATGATAGGTGAAGAAAGCTTGGAGAAAAGTGGAAGTAAGAAGGATTGGCTAGAAGCAAAGAGGGGACAATGAAACAAGTGAAATTGAACCAGGAAACATAAAGTTGGAGTTGAAGTTAGCCCTCAAACTTTGGCACAAACTTTTGGTGAAAAGTTAGCCTCAAAGTTAGCCCCCTAACTTGAAGGCTAACTTGAGAATTTGAAATTTCTTCCCTGGGCACTCAAAGTTTGCGCCAACGTTAGCCCCCTAACTTGGAGGCTAACGTTGGCATGACAATTCTCACCCAGGGTGGCCAAAGTTTGCGCCAACGTTAGCCCCCTAACTTGGAGGCTAACGTTGGCATATCAATTCCTCCCAGGGGCTAGCCAAAGTTTGTGCCAACGTTAGCCCCCTAACTTGGAGGCTAACGTTGGCATGTCAATTTCTTCCCAGGGGTGGCCAAAGTTTGCGCCAACGTTAGCCCCCTAACTTGGAGGCTAACGTTGGCGCCAATTGAGCATAAGGAGAGGCCAACGTTGGCGCTCAAGTTAGCCCCCTAACTTTGGCACCAATGTTGGCATCAGGAAATATGGGTTGCTGATATGAAAAGTTGGCCTCAAAGTTAGCCCCCTAACTTTGACTCAAACTTTGAATCCAACTTTGCAAAACTCAAATCCGGTTCAAATGGTTCGCTTGGGTTTCTCTCCAAACTTCAAGAGCAATTAACCAAGGCCTCTTTCAACCCAATTCCACCAAGAGCAAAGGCCCAACTCAAGGCTTGAAGATCAATTGAAGAAGTGTATAAATAGGCTAGAATTCAAGTTAGTGGGGGAGCTCCCTTTTCTGATTTTTCATAGAGCTTTCCTTTTAAATTTTAGTTACAGAGAGTGATCTTAAGTTTCTTAGTTTGGGGAAGGAGAATTCCATTCTCTTCCTCTTAGTTTTATTGCTTTTAATTTCAATTACAATTGTCTTGGATCTTGGGTTGGAGAATTGAAGGAATTCTGTTTCAATCTCCCCTCGGATCTCTCTGTTCATTTTCACTGCAATTTAATTTCCATTTTGATTACTTGCTTCTTTATCTAATTTCTTTGCAATTTACAATTCTCTTGCTATTGTTCTTGTTGGATCTAGGAAGGCATTGAGATCTAGACTTGGTTCTCTAGTCTCTGGGTCCTGAGATCTAATTCTCCCATTTTAATTTTCTGTTTCTTGCTTTATTTGTTTATTTACTTTTCTGTCTTGAATTTGATTCAACCCCAATTCCCATTTACTCTTCTGTTTGGTGCAATTTAACTTCTCTTTGTTTAATTCATGCAAATCCAAGTCCCAATCCCCTTTACATTTCAAGCCATTTACATTTCTTGTCATTTAAGATTCTTGCAATTTACATTTCTTGCTCTTTAAGTTTCTGCCATTTAATTTCTTGTTTCTTAAGATTCAGCACTTTAAATTTTGTTATCTTTAAATTCATGCCAATTTCCCATTCCCTGTACTTTCAATGCCATTTAAATTCTGCAATTCACCAATCAATCAACCAAATCTTGATTCGCTTGACTAAATCAACCACTAAACTAAAATTGCTCAATCCTTCAATCCCTGTGGGATCGACCTCACTCCCATGAGTTTTTATTACTTGATGCGACCCGGTGCACTTGCCGGTTAAATTGGTGTTGTTTTGGGAGAGATTCATTTCTCAACAAAATAATCCCATCAGATTTATTTACAAAGAAACCATGTATACTATCATTCTCTAAGAAACAACTTCATTCTTTCTAAGCCAAATTTCCCTCTGTTCTTGTTTAAATTCCATCTTTTATTCAATCATCAAATAAAAGGACTTAGGACAAACATACATTTCAAACATGATGTAAACATGAGAATGCATAACATAAACAAAAAGAAATAAATGCATAAAAGAGGGATCTTAGAAGGTATATCATGTCTCAGATATACATCTTCTTTATTTATTGAAATACTAAAAGAAACTTCACCACCTTTAAGCTTTGGGTTCCTTTCCTTTGCTTGATTCTCCTTGCTTTCCTTTGCCTTTTGGATCTTGCTTTTTCTTGCTTCTTATTTCTCCTTGTTGTTTTGTTGTTGAGTCATCCTCTATTTTCTTCCATAACCCTGAGCTCACCATCCTCTCTTTTAGCCTTTGAGCATTAAATTGCACCCTTGCAATCTCCTGCTCCTCTAATATCTTGTGTGCTTCATTGAATGCTTGGATTTTTGGGTTGAGCACTGGGAGTGTTCCACAGATGTAGCTGAGTTTTTCTTGGGTGAGTATATCATAATCAATCCTGTCTCTGTGTCTAGCCTCTTTGAATATTCTGTTCTCATTGTAGTCGTTCTGCAAGGCGTTTTGCCTAGCCTCCATCCTATGGAGAAGCTCCCTTTGTTGAGCTTGCTCTTTTCTCAACTGAACCTGCTCTTGAATTACTTTATTCATGGATTTTTCATATTCAGCGGTTGAGTTGTTGATGGCTTCGTACATCTTAGTATATTGCTCTTGTTGAAGTTCCATCATGTGTGTTTGATATTCCCTCTGCTGCTCCATCCATTGAGCTTGGGCTCCTCTTTGTTGATCCATCAATTGCCAAAGATCTCTTTGTTGTTGAGCTTGCTCATTTTGGCTTCTTTGAATTTGTGAGTATTGCCCGGAGATTCCTTCTAACGCAGCTTGAAGTTGATTCATGCTTAATGCAGCTGGTTCTTCTCTCTCGTCTTGCTGTTCCCCTTCTCTTTGCTCCCATTCTTCTCCTTGCTCCTCCTCTTGCCTTGTTTCTTTTCTCCTCTTTCTTCTTGCTAAAGGTTGCCTCTCTAATTGGGTTGTGGTGACATACTCCATTAACTTCTTGGTGATGGGTTTCCCGGTGGAGACTATGTCTGTGGAATCAAATTCTTCAAGTGGCACTCCAGCTTCTTCACATAAACGCAAGATAGTGCTAGGATATCCTAGCCAGCCGTCTCTTTGGACACCTTCGGCTATGCTGATGATGTTCTGGGCTATGGTTTCTCCCACATCTATCTCCCCTCCTTTCATTATACAATGAATCATTATAGCTCTGTTCAATGTCACCTCTGAGTTGTTTGAGGTAGGGATTAATGATCTTCTCACTATGTCATGCCATCCTTTTGCTTGAGGTATGAGATCACCCCTTCTGAGTTTGAGTGGTTGTCTGTGTGAGTCCAACACCCAGTCTGTGCCCACTTTACATAAATCACTTAGAACATCTACACACCTTGGGTCATATTTGATTCTCTCCTCATAGCTAGGTTGCTTGAACCGTTTTGGTATGGTTTTTAGCACTCCATTGATGGTGTCTGGGCTAAATGGAACTACCACTCCTCGTACATAACTCAAGTATGGTTCTTCCTCCTCATCTTTCTTTATGACATTGGCATAGAACTCATGGATGAGAAGCATACTTACAACTTGGGGTTGGTCACATAGAAGCTCCCATCCCCTTTTTCTAATCACCTTGTGTATGTCCGGGTATTCTTCATCTTTTAATTTGAAAGGCACCTCCGGGACAATATCTCTAGTCATCATCCAATTGAAGATGCGTTCATGGTATTCAGATTTGAACCTTCTTTCATCAAATGTGGGTTGCTCTTGCATGGGTTGCTTATCCTTCTTCTTCCTAGCTCGTGTTGATGAGGCCATTGGATTGTGATGGTCGAATCTTCCCAACACCAAACTTGAAGCAATGCTTGTCCTCAAGCATACACGAAAAGCTTAGATTGTTGAGTTTATAAGGTAAGAAATGAAGGTTTGAAAGTGATTGCAAGGGATTTGTGGAGTGAGGGTGGTATGGGTAATCAAAAGACTAAAGTTTGTGAAACAAGGAAGAATAATTGGAGGAGAGTTTTCGGGTGAGTTGGTGAAGCATGGTGATGGTCTATATATAGAAGTGGAAATGAAGTGAAATGTTGTTGGGGGATTCACGTTGCTTTGCATGGGGGAAGCATTGTTTTAATGGTTTGGTTGTGGCATGGGGAGTGTGAATCTTCTAGCTAATGCATGTTGAGTGTCTTTTCCCAAAGCACAAACTCCAAGGCACATGTGACTTCCTTTTTCTTCTATGTGCATCCGTGAACTCCTCTCCCAAGATTCTCCATCACTTCTTTCTTTCACTTCCCTGCAAAAGAAAACTAAAACTTGAGATTCTTGAAAACAAAATCTTGAAAAAAAATTATATTATTATTATTTTTTTTAAGGCTTTAATTAAAATGACAAATTTAATTTAAGGGTGTTTTCATATGCTGAATTAAATGAAAATGTTTTTTTTTTCCTAGCATTTTATGTATGCATGGACACCAAACTTAGTTTGTGACTAAGTGTTGCAAAAAGAGTTCTGCGTTTCTTTAAGGTTTGTCACACCAAACTTAGTGTCTTGCATACACTATATGCTATACTCTCTTTTCTTTTTTTTTTTTTGAGATATATGATGCACCCTTCCATTATTAACTACTTAAAGCATAAGAATAAAAGACTCCTGTGCATGGGTTGCCTCCCATGAAGCGCTTGTTTATTGTCCTTAGCTTGACAATGCAGCCTCCTTTTTCATGCTAACCATAGTACAGTCTCTTCTTTGCTCCAAGGTCCACCAAGATAAAGTTTCACCCTCTGCCCATTGACCGTAAAGGTCTCTTTTGAATTCTCATCAAGTAATTCCACATATCCATGAGGTGATACTTTGGTGATGGTGTATGGTCCATTCCATCTAGACCTCAGCTTCCCAGGGAAGATCTTCAGTCTTGAGTTGAATAGCAACACCTTTTGGCCTGGTTCAAATGTTCTCGGAGAGATTCTCTTGTCATGCCACCTTTTTGCTCTTTCCTTGTATATTCTAGCATTCTCATATGCCTCCAATCTGAATTCTTCCAATTCATTGAGTTGTAGTAGCCTCTTTTCTCCTGCCGCTTGAGCATCTAAATTCAAGAGTTGAGTGGCCCAAAAGGCCTTGTGTTCAAGTTCTACAGGTAGATGGCATGCTTTCCCATACACTAGCTGAAATGGAGATTTTCCTATGGGTGTTTTGAATGCTGTCCTGTATGCCCAGAGTGCATCATCCAGCTTCCTTACCCAATCTTTCCTTGTTGCTCCTACAGTTTTCTCCAAGATTCTCTTGAGCTCTCTGTTGGCAAGTTCAGCTTGCCCATTTGTCTGGGGGTGATAGGGTGTTGCCACTTTATGAGTTACCCCATATTTATGGAGAAGAGAGTTTAATTGTTTGTTGCAAAAGTGGCTCCCCCCATCACTTACAAGTCCCTTTGGCACTCCAAATCTAGTGAAGATGTTTTTCTTTAGGAATTGCAATACCACGTTAGTGTCACATGTGGTTGTGGCTATTGCTTCAACCCATTTCGAAACATACTCCACTGCCACCAAAATGTATTTGAAAGTGTAGGATGGAGGGAAAGGTCCCATGAAGTCTATTCCCCATAGATCAAAGAGTTCCACCTCTAGGATGAACTTTTGAGGCATCTCATTCTTCTTTGTCAGGCCACCTGTTCTTTGGCATTCATTGCAATGACTCACAAAATCCCTAGCATCCTTGAAGATGGATGGCCAGTAGAATCCGCTTTGAAGCACCTTTGCTGCAGTTCTTTCAGCTCCAAAATGACCACCATAGCTAGAGTTATGACAATGCCACAATATGTCCTTCATTTCCACCTCTGGCACACATCTTCTAATCATTCCATCTGGGCATCTTTTAAACAAGAAGGGTTCATCCCAAAAGAACAACTTAGCTTCATGAAGCAGCTTCTTAACTTGTTGCTTTGTATATTCTTGTGGGATGCTTCTTCCTGCCTTGTAGTTGGCCATGTCTGCGAACCAAGGAATGTGTTGAATTTGCATGATGTGTTCATCTGGAAAGTCTTCATTTACTGACTGAGAAGTGTCTTGATTTGCTCCTTGTGGCAGCCTTGAGAGATGGTCAGCAACTTGATTTTCACTACCCTTTCTATCTTTTATCTCAATGTCAAACTCTTGTAGAAGTAATATCCATCTGATTAACCTTGGTTTGGCATCCTGTTTTGACATAAGATACTTAAGGGCAGCATGGTCAGTATAAACAAGAATTTTTGATCCAATCAAATATTGCCTAAACTTATCAAAAGCATATACCACAGCTAGTAACTCTTTCTCTGTTGTGGTGTAATTTCTTTGGGTCTCATTCAATACTTTACTTGCATAGTAGATAACATGAAGTTTCTTTTCCTTTCTCTGCCCCAACACAGCACCAATGGCAAGATCACTTGCATCACACATAAGTTCAAAAGGCATTCCCCAGCTTGGGGGTGTGATAATTGGTGCTGTGGTGAGCTTAGCTTTTAGAGTCTCAAAGGCATGTTTGCATTCATCATCAAAGAGAAAAGGGTTGCTCACCATTAGCAGATTGCTTAGTGGCTTTGCTATTTTGGAAAAATCTTTAATGAATCTTCGATAGAATCCAGCATGCCCTAAGAAACTTCTAACAGCTTTCACATTGTTTGGTAAAGGAAGTTTTTCAATAATTTCTACTTTTGCCTTATCCACCTCTATACCCTCTCTTGAAATTTTGTGACCAAGTACAATTCCTTCAGGTACCATGAAGTGGCATTTTTCCCAATTTAGAACCAAATTAGTTTCTTGGCACCTTTTCAAGACTAAGGTAAGATGATGTAAACAAGTATTGAATGAATCACCAAAAACAGAAAAATCATCCATGAATACTTCTATGAATTTTTCTACCATATCCGAGAAGATTGATAACATGCATCTCTGAAAGGTAGCTGGAGCATTACACAGCCCAAATGGCATCCTTCGGTATGCGAAGACTCCAAAGGGACATGTGAATGATGTCTTCTCCTGGTCCATGGGGTCAACAACTATTTGGTTATATCCAGAATAACCATCAAGGAAGCAGTAATATGCATGACCGGCAAGCCTTTCAAGCATTTGGTCAATGAAAGGAAGGGGAAAGTGGTCTTTTCGTGTGGCATCATTCAGCCTTCTATAATCAATACACATTCTCCAACCTGTCACAGTTCTTGTGGGGATAAGTTCATTCTTCTCATTAACAATAACAGTCGTGCCACCTTTCTTGGGTACCACTTGCACTGGGCTTACCCATGGGCTGTCAGAGATGGGGTAAATAATCCCGGCTTTGTACAATTTCAGCACCTCCTTTTTAACAACCTCCTTCATTGTGGGATTTAACCTTCTCTGAGGTTGTACCACTGGTTTAGAGTTCTCTTCCAAGAGTATCTTGTGCATGCATATGGCAGGGCTTATTCCTTTCAAGTCATCAATGGTCCATCCCAATGCATCTTTGTGAGCTCTTAGTACTACAAGGAGTTTTTCTTCTTCATCAGCACTCAATGTAGAATTGATGATAACTGGGAAGCTGTCCTTTTCACCAAGGAATGCGTACTTGAGGTGAGAGGGTAGTGGCTTTAGCTCTTGTTGTGGCACCTCTTCTTTCTTGGTTTCCATTGGTTCCTCTAGTGCTTGCAATTCGTTCTCCTCTTGTTCTTGGGTATTCTGGACTTCATCTTGTTTCACTTGATGGCTTGCCTCAAATGCTTCTTCAACCAATGAGTCCACCATATCAATCCTCATGCAACCTTCTTTTTCAGCAGGATACTGCATTGCTTTGAAGACATTTATGGTCATTTGTTCATCATGTACTCTGAAGATCATCTCCCTCTTTTCCACATCAATGATTGTTCTTGCTGTGGCCAAAAAGGGTCTACCAAGAATGACTGAGTTGCTCCCTTCTTCATCCATATCTAGGACCACAAAATCAGCTGGGAATATGAAGTTTCCCACTTTCACCAAGAGGTTCTCAACTACTCCATTTGGTATTTTGATGGATCTGTCAGCAAGTTGGAGTGACACCCTTGTGGGTTTAAGCTCTTCAATCATCATTTTCTTCATCATGGTAAGGGGCATTAAGTTAATGCTTGCTCCCAGATCACAAAGTGATTTGTCAATAGCCATGTTCCTAATCGTGCATGGTATGAGGAAGCTGCCAGGATCTTTGAGCTTTGGTGGTAGCCCTTTTTGAATGATGGCACTGCACTCTTGAGTGAGAATCACTGTTTCTTTTTCTTGCCAACTTCTCTTCTTGGTGATCAATTCCTTAAGAAACTTTGCATATAATGGCATTTGTTCCAGAGCTTCTGCCAATGGGATGTTGATTTCGAGTTTCTTAAAGATTTCTAAGAATCTTGGGAATTGTTGGTCCTTTGCTCCTTTATGTATCCTGGTTGGGTATGGAAGCTTGGGTACATAAGCTTTTACTCCTTCATTTTTGTTTTCTTGTTGTGGCTTCACATTCCCCTTGTCATCGTGGTGGTTCTCTTGACTGGGTGGTTTGCCTTGTGGCTTGACAGCCTCTTTGCTGCTTTGAGATGTTGAAGCTTTTTCTTCATCTTGCCCTTCCACTTGTTTCTCCACTATGTCTTGCTCCTTGGATTTTATTGCTTCTTTATTCGAACTTTCTCCAACTACCTTGCCACTCCTCAACTGCAGAGCTTTACACTCTTCTCTCGGGTTGGGTATTGTGTCACTTGGGAGAACATTGGTTGGCCGTTCAGCTTGTTTGGCTAATTGTCCCACTTGTCGTTCAATATTCTTTATGGTGGCCTCATGTTCCTTTTGTCCCTTGATTAAGGCTTGAGTGCTTAGAGCAAGTGCTTGTGTGGTTTGATTGAGTGCTTGCAAGGTGGCTTCAAGACTGGAGATTCTTGTCTCATGATGGTCAATAGGGGGTATGATGGGGGCTGAATGTTGTTGCTGGAAGTTATTGGGAGGATTAGTGTGGTAATTTTGTGAGTTGGATGTTGGTGCAGGAAAGTTGTTTTGGTGAGTTTGTGAATTATTATGAGGTGGTTGATATGTGTTTTGTGTTTTTCTATATTGGTTAGTGTTGGTGGCATGGTGGTTTTGGTTGTTTGTGTTACGGGTGTGGTTGTGGTTATTGTTCTTTTGCCAATGGTTTTCACCCCACTTCAGGTTAGGGTGATTTTTCCAGGATGGGTTGTATGTATCACCATGGAATTCATCCTGAGAATTTGAAGTATTCTGCATGTACTGAACTTGTTCTTGTGGCTGTTCAACAATGGTCCCTTCACCTTGACCCCATTCAAGTGATGATTGATTTGTTGTGTTCACTGATGCTAGTTGGAGGCCATCCATTCTCTTTGTTATCATTTCCATTTGTTGCTGAATCTGTTGGTGCATTAACTTATTCTGTGCCAAGATAGCGTCAACACCTTCAAGCTCCATCACGCCTTTCTTTGGGGCTGGGTTATGTTGCCTCTCTGATGAGTAATAGTACTGATTGTTTGCCACAATCTCAATGAGGTCTTGAGCCTCTTCTGCAGTCTTCATCATGTTGAGTGATCCTCCTGATGAGTAATCTAGTCCTTTCCTTGCTTCTGGATGTAAGCCTTCATAGAAGTTTTGGAGTTTGACCCAATCACTAAACATGTCAGGTGGGCATCTTCTCATTAGTGCCTTATACCTTTCCCAAGCTTCATATAACGACTCCCCATCCATTTGCCTAAAAGTCTGAACCTCTGTCTTCAACTTGATGATCTTTTGAGGTGGGTAGAACTTTGCTAGAAATCTGCTCATCACTTCATTCCAATCATTGAGGCTTTCCTTGGGGAATGACTCTAACCATTGAGTGGCTTTGTCCCTCAAAGAGAATGGAAATAGCAGCAGTTTGTAGACGTCTGGGTGTACTCCATTGGTCTTCACTGGATTGCATATCCTTAGAAAAACAGACAGATGTTGATTTGGGTCTTCAAGAGGTCCCCCTCCATAGGAGCAGTTGTTTTGTACCAAAGTGATGAGTTGGGGTTTTAACTCAAAGTTATTGGCCTGAACAATTGGAGTGGCAATACTGCTCCCACAATGTTTTGGATCAAGGATGGTGTAAGAAGATAACACCCTTCTAGGTGGTCCATCATTGTTGTTGACCCCTCCAGGAGGATTGTGCATGTTGTCCTCCATGACTTGGTCCTCTCCCTCTGATTCCTCTTCACCGACTATCCCCTTTCCTCTTTCTGCTCTCCTTATCCTTCGGAGGATCCTCTCGTCTTCAGGATTAAGTCTATTAGCTCCTGACATACACAAACAAAACCAAAATTACAAGTGAGACACTCTATAACTAGAGTGGAATTGAAGTTAGTGAAACAAAGTGTCAAACAGTTAGTGGGCTCAGCAAAAATAAAAAAATGCTTAATCTAAACTACCATTTACTTAATCATTGTCAATCTTTTCCAATCCCCGGCAACGGCGCCAAAAACTTGATACGTGAAAATTAAGATTCACGTAATTACCGGCAAGTATACCGGATCGTATCAAGTAGTAAAACTCACCAAGAGTGAGGTCGATCCCACAGAGATTGGTAGATTAAGCAATTTTAGTTAAATGATATATTTAGTCAAGCAAACATGGTTTTGAACTTATGAGATTTAATTGTTGAATGTAATTGCAGAAAGTTAAATGACAAGGAATTTAAAGAACTAGAATAGGGAAAGGAAATGAAAGCAAATAGCTGAAAATTAAAGTGCAAGAAACTTAAATGACATGGAAAGTAAATTGCAGGAAAGTAAATGTTGCAGAATTTAGAGAACAGAGGAATAGATTGCAAGAAGTAAGAAGCAGAATATAAGTGACGGAATGATAAATTGCAGGAAAATAGAAGGGAATTGGGTAGTGGGTATTCAAAATAACTAAAGAACAAAGAAGCTGAGAATGAATGATAGAGAGATCATTAGGGATCAGAGATGTAAATTATCATGAATTGACTTGATTCAACTCCTTCTCAATCATGGGTATAGATCCATGGCAGATTGTGAATAATTGGATCCCAATCTCTTGGCAATCCAATTTCTCTCAACACAATCAATTGCCACTCTCGTGATCTAATTGGTCATGAGAAAAGGTAAAGCTCAATTTCTAATCCCAAGCCACACAACTTCCAGGATTTCAACCAAGGGAGGTTACATCTCACATACCAACCCAAAGTGTATTGATCAAGGAAATTATGAGAGGATAACTCTAAACTGAATTCTATGGATTCTTTCTCAAGTTCACCATACAATTCATATAGATTCAATCCTTCTCTCGAATGTAATTGAATCTGTGAAGAACAAGAGTTTCCTCTTGGATGAACCACTTGAATTGAGAAAGAGAAGAGTTGTTGTCAACCCATTCAAATAAACAGAGCTCCTCCCCCTAATGAAGGTGGGGTTTAGTGAATCATAGCTCTAAATTCAACAACAATTGCAAAGATAAACATTGAAATTAAATGGAGAAGAAGATGAAGAATGAAGAAGAAGAAGTTCTTAAAACTGAAATTTGAAAGTTGCAAGAGAGGCAAAATAGCTTTCGGGTATCCTCCCGAAAGTTATCAAAGCTATACTACTCAAAGTGCAAAAAGTAAAAATCTCTAAGTGTGGAAGAAGAGTCCTCCAAGTACAAAGTTTAACTCTATTTATACTACTCCTAAGACTCATTTGGAGGTCCTCACGTGGTTGGCAATGTGGGCTTTTCCATTGTTGAGTTCCTGGTCCAATGAAGGAAGAATTCCCCTTTGAAAGTGGTGAGGAGAACAAGAGCAATTCCTCATCAATTCTGGCCCATCTGAGCGTTGTTGCCAAAAACGTCAGCTCTATGCACGTTGGCAACGTGCAAGTAGTTTCCTGGGCACCAGGTTTGGTGCTTGGGCATTGCCAGCCCAAGTTGTTGCCAAACACTTGGCCTTTTCTGAATTCAGTTTTTGGTGCCTAAAGTTGCCTCTTGCTCGAGCCTCAATTTCATGCTTCACTATAGACTATTATACATGATTGGAAAGCTCAGAATGTCAGCTTTCCAATGCAACTAGAAGCACCTCAATTGGATCTCTATAGCTCAAGTTATGCTCCTTTGAAGAGGGTATGGTCAGGCTGCCTGGCGTTTTTGGTGAACACGCCCATGATAACGCCCAAGGTTTCTGGGGTTCTAAATGTAGCTGGCTCTTGAATCCTCAAATGAACTTCAATCCCATGCTATGATATATGGATGGAAAGCTCTTGATGTCTATTTTCCAATGAAATTGGAATCATCTCATTTGGAGTTCTCTAGCTCAAGATATAAGCCATTGAAGAGAGGAAGGTCAGGCTGTCTGGCGTTGTTGCCCAAGTTGTTGGCAAACACGCCAGCAACAACGCCCACTGGAAGCTCCTGGGCGTTGGCAACGTGCTCTGGGCGTTGGCAACGTGCTAGATGCTGCTCCTTTCTTCTCTGCTTGGGCGTTGCCAACTTGGTGTTGGCGTTGGCAACTTGGTGAGCATGCCAGTAACAATGCTTTCCATGTTTGAGGCTCTAAATGAAGCTAACATTTGAACCTTCAAATGAACTCCAATTTCATACTGTGATATATGGTTGGAAAGCTCTTGATGTCTACTTTCCAATGCCACTGATTTCACCTCATTTGGAGTTTTCTAGCTCAAGATACACGTTCTTGAAGAGAGCATCCTCAAGCTGCCTGGGCGTTGTTGCCCAAGTTGTTGGCAAACACGCCAGCAACAACGCCAGGCTCTCCTCTCTTCTCTGCTTGGGCGTTGTTGCCCACGTTGTTGGCAAACACGCCAGCAACAACGTGCCAACATCTCTTTTCTTCTTGGCTTGGGCGTTGCCAACTTGGTGTTGGCGTTGGCAACGTGCTAACATCTTCCCCTGGTGGCTCCTGGCGTTGCCAACTTGGTGTTGGCGTTGGCAACGTGCTAATCTTCCCCTGGTGGCTTTCTGGTGTTGCCAACTTGGGGCTTAAGTTTCCCTCTGATTTGAGCTTCCATTCCTTGCCACATTATGGACTATTGTATATCGTTGGAAAGCTCTTGATGTCAGCTTCTCAACGCAATTGGAATCATGCCAATTGGATCCTTGTGGTTCAAGATATTCATCCTTGAAGAGGGGAAGGTTAGGCTGCAAATTCTGCTGATCATGCACTAGCACCAATTTGGGCGTTGGCAACTTGGAGACCAAGTTGCCAACGTGCACTCTCTCATCCTGGTTGCATCAAATGGGCGTTGCCAACTTGAGGATCAAGTTGGCAACGTGCATCTCCTTCTTGCTCCAAGATTTCCTTGCATCATTGTCTTCTTGCTTCATCACCTATCATAAACCAAAGAGCTTTTCTCAAAGTTTTGCCATCTCATGCATTAAATTTCAAGGAAATCATTCACCTTAACTTGCATATAAACTTCTTGAATCATTTGCATGGATTATGTCAATTTTCACTTAATTCTTGGTTTATGAATGCATGGAGGAAAGTTCACAAATTTGTCTATTTATTTCAAAGAAAATGAATAAAGCTAAGCTAAAACTAACTAAACTAACTAAGTAAAATGGTAAATATGCGAATGCATCAATTCTTAATTTGTGAAAAGTGTAGCAAAAAAAGTCAACTGTTCGGGTGTAGTATTATTCGGTGAATAAAAAAATAAAAAAAATTTTTAGAAAATTTTAAAATTAAAAGAAAACTAAATTTTTTATTTTTGAATTTTTAAATTATAAGATTAAATTTTTTTATTTAAATTAGAAAAACAAAACAAAGTCCAACAATATCTAATAAACAACAAATCTGTAAATTTCTTTTTTTTAATTTTTAAACTAAAAAAATAATTTTTTTCATATAGTATAGAAATAAAATATTCCAAAAATATCCAAAAAATAAAAAATTGAAACATTCTAATTTTTTTAAATTATTTTTTCTTAATTTGCGAACACGTATAGCAAAAAAAGGTCAACTGTCTGGGTGTAGTATTTTCCGGTGAATAAAAAAATTAAAAAATTAAAAAAAAAACTAAATTTTTTATTTTTGAATTTTTAAATTATAAGATTAAATTTTTTTATTTAAGTTATAAAAGTAAAATAAAGTCTAGCAATATCTAATAAATAACAGATCTGTAAATTTTTTATTTTTTTAATTTTTAAACTAAAAAAATAATTTTTTTCTTATAGTAGAAAAATAAAATATTCCAAAAATATCTAAAAAATAAAAAATTGAAAAGTTCTAATTTTTTTAAATTAATTTTTTCTTAATTTACGAACACGTGTAGCAAAAAAAAAGTCAACTGCATCCGGTGAATAAAAAAATATTTTTAGAAAAATTTAAAATTTTAAAAAACTAAAATTTTTATTTTTGAATTTTTAAATTATAAGATTAAATTTTTTTATTTAAAGTTGAAAAATAAAATAAAGTCCAGCAATATCTAGTAAAGAACAAATCTATAAATTTCTTATTTTTTTTATTTTTATACTATAAAAATAATATTTTTTCTATTATTGTAAAAAGAAAATATTCCAAAAATATCCAAAAAAGAAAAAAATTGAAAAATTCTAAATTTTTAAACTAATTTATTATTAATTTGTGAACAAGTGTAGCAAAAAAGTCAACTATCTGGGTGTAGTATTATCCGGTGAATAAAAAATAAAAAAATTTAGAAAAAATTAAAATTAAAAAAAAAACAATATTTTTTATTTTTGAATTTTTAAATTATAAGATTAAATTTTTTTATTTAAATTATAAAAGTAAAATAAAGTCCAGCAATATCTAATAAATAACAGATCTGTAAATTTTTTATTTTTTTTATTTTTAAACTAAAAAAATAATTTTTTTCTTATAGTAGAAAAATAAAATATTCCAAAAATATCTAAACAATAAAAAAATTGAAAAGTTCTAATTTTTTTAAATTAATTTTTTCTTAATTTACGAATACGTGTAGCAAAAAAAAAGTCAACTACATCCGGTGAATAAAAAAATATTTTTAGAAAAATTTAAAATTTTAAAAAACTAAAATTTTTTTTGAATTTTTAAATTATAAGATTAAATTTGTTTATTTAAAGTTGAAAAATAAAATAAAGTCCAGCGAAAAGAAAATATTCCAAAAATATCCAAAAAATAAAAAATTGAAAAATTCTAAATTTTTAAACTAATTTATTCTTAATTTGTGAACAAGTGTAGTAAAAAAAGTCAACTGTTCGGGTGTAGTATTATTCGGTGAATAAAAAAATAAAAAATATTTTTAGAAAATTTTAAAATTAAAAGAAAACTAAATTTTTTATTTTTGAATTTTTAAATTATAAGATTAAATTTTTTTATTTAAATTAGAAAAACAAAACAAAGTCCAACAATATCTAATAAACAACAAATCTGTAAATTTCTTTTTTTAATTTTTAAACTAAAAAAATAATTTTTTTCATATAGTATAAAAATAAAATATTCCAAAAATATCCAAAAAATAAAAAAATTGAAACATCCTAATTTTTTTAAAAAATTATTTTTTCTTAATTTGCGAACACGTATAGCAAAAAAAGGTCAACTATCTGGGTGTAGTATTTTCCGGTGAATAAAAAAATAAAAAAAATTTAGAAAAATTTAAAATTAAAAAAAAAACTAAATTTTTTATTTTTTAATTTTTAAATTATAATATTAAATTTTTTTATTTAAATTATAAAAGTAAAATAAAGTCCAGCAATATCTAATAAATAACAGATCTGTAAATTTTTTATTTTTTTAATTTTTAAACTAAAAAAATAATTTTTTTTCTTATAGTAGAAAAATAAAATATTTCAAAAATATCTAAAAAATAAAAAATTGAAAAGTTCTAATTTTTTAAATTAATTTTTTCTTAATTTACGAACACGTGTAGCAAAAAAAAGTCAACTGCATCCGGTGAATAAAAAAATATTTTTAGAAAAATTTAAAATTTTAAAAAACTAAAATTTTTATTTTTAAATTTTTAAACTATAAGATTAAATTTTTTTATTTAAAGTTGAAAAATAAAATAAAGTCCAGCAATATCTAGTAAAGAACAGATCTATAAATTTCTTATTTTTTAAATTTTTATACTATAAAAATAATATTTTTTCTATTATTGTAAAAGGAAAATATTCCAAAAATATCCAAAAAATAAAAAAATTGAAAAATTCTAAATTTTTAAACTAATTTATTCTTAATTTGTGAACAAGTGTAGCCAAAAAAGTCAACTGTTCGGGTGTAGTATTATTCGGTGAATAAAAAAATAAAAAAATATTTTTAGAAAATTTTAAAATTAAAAGAAAACTAAATTTTTTATTTTTGAATTTTTAAATTATAAGATTAAATTTTTTTATTTAAATTAGAAAAACAAAACAAAGTCTAACAATATCTAATAAACAACAAATCTATAAATTTCTTTTTTTTTTAATTTTTAAACTAAAAAAATAATTGTTTTCATATAGTATAAAAATAAAATATTCCAAAAATATCCAAAAAATAAAAAAATTGAAACATTCTAATTTTTTTAAATTATTTTTTCTTAATTTGCGAACACGTATAGCAAAAAAAGGTCAACTGTCTGGGTGTAGTATTTTCCGATGAATAAAAAAATAAAAAAATTTAGAAAAATTTAAAAATAAAAAAAAAACTAAATTTTATATTTTTAAATTTTTAAATTATAAGATTAAATTTTTTTATTTAAATTATAAAAGTAAAATAAAGTCCAACAATATCTAATAAATAACAGATCTGGAAATTTTTTATTTTTTTATTTTTAAACTAAAAAAATAATTTTTTTCTTATAGTAGAAAAATAAAATATTCCAAAAATATCTAAAAAATAAAAAAATTGAAAAGTTCTAATTTTTTTAAATTAATTTTTTCTTAATTTACGAACACGTGTAGCAAAAAAAGGCAACTGCATCCGGTGAATAAAAAAATATTTTTAGAAAAATTTAAAATTTTAAAAAACTAAAATTTTTATTTTTGAATTTTTAAATTATAAGATTAAATTTTTTTATTTAAAGTTGAAAAATAAAATAAAGTCCAGCAATATCTAGTAAAGAACAGATCTATAAATTTCTTATTTTTTTTTTTTATACTATAAAAATAATATTTTTTCTATTATTGTAAAATAAAATATTCCAAAAATATCCAAAAATAAAAAATTGAAAAATTCTAAATTTTTAAACTAATTTATTCTTAATTTGTGAACAAGTGTAGCAAAAAAGTCAACTGTTCGGGTGTAGAATTATTCGGTGAATAAAAAATAAAAAATATTTTTAGAAAAATTTAAAATTAAAAGAAAACTAAATTTTTTATTTTTGAATTTTTAAATTATAAGATTAAATTTTTTTATTTAAATTAGAAAAACAAAATAAAGTCTAACAATATCTAATAAACAACAAATCTGTAAATTTCTTTTTTTTTAATTTTTAAACTAAAAAAATAATTTTTTTCATATAGTATAAAAATAAAATATTCCAAAAAATAAAAAAATTGAAACATTCTAATTTTTTTTTAATTATTTTTTCTTAATTTGCGAACAGGTATAGCAAAAAAAGGTCAACTGTCTGGGTGTAGTATTTTCCGGTGAATAAAAAAATAAAAAAATTTAGAAAAATTTAAAATTAAAAAAAACTAAATTTTATATTTTTAAATTTTTAAATTATAAGATTAAATTTTTTTATTTAAATTATAAAAGTAAAATAAAGTCCAACATATCTAATAAATAACAGATTTGTAAATTTTTTATTTTTTTTATTTTTAAACTAAAAAAATAATTTTTTTCTTATAGTAGAAAAATAAAATATTCCAAAAATATCTAAAAAATAAAAAAATTGAAAAGTTCTAATTTTTTTAAATTAATTTTTTCTTAATTTACGAACACGTGTAGCAAAAAAAGGCAACTGCATCCGGTGAATAAAAAAATATTTTTAGAAAAATTTAAAATGTTAAAAAACTAAAATTTTTATTTTTGAATTTTTAAATTATAAGATTAAATTTTTTTATTTAAAGTTGAAAAATAAAATAAAGTCCAGCAATATCTAGTAAAGAACAGATCTATAAATTTCTTATCTTTTTAATTTTTATACTATAAAAATAATATTTTTTCTATTATTGTAAAAATAAAATATTCCAAAAATATCCAAAAAATAAAAAATTGAAAAATTCTAAATTTTTAAACTAATTTATTCTTAATTTGTGAACAAGTGTAGCAAAAAAGTCAACTGTTCGGGTGTAGTATTATTCGGTGAATAAAAAAATAAAAAATATTTTTAGAAAATTTTAAAATTAAAAGAAAACTAAATTTTTTATTTTTGAATTTTTAAATTATAAGATTAAATTTTTTTATTTAAATTAGAAAAACAAAATAAAGTCTAACAATATCTAATAAACAACAAATCTGTAAATTTCTTTTTTTTAATTTTTAAACTAAAAAAATAATTTTTTTCATATAGTATAAAAATAAAATATTCCAAAAATATCCAAAAAATAAAAAAATTGAAACATTCTAATTTTTTTTAATTATTTTTTCTTAATTTGCGAACAGGTATAGCAAAAAAAGGTCAACTGTCTGGGTGTAGTATTTTCCGGTGAATAAAAAAATAAAAAAATTTAGAAAAATTTAAAATTAAAAAAAAACTAAATTTTATATTTTTAAATTTTTAAATTATAAGATTAAATTTTTTTATTTAAATTATAAAAGTAAAATAAAGTCCAACAATATCTAATAAATAACAGATTTGTAAATTTTTTATTTTTTTTATTTTTAAACTAAAAAAATAATTTTTTTCTTATAGTAGAAAAATAAAATATTCCAAAAATATCTAAAAAATAAAAAAATTGAAAAGTTCTAATTTTTTTAAATTAATTTTTTCTTAATTTACGAACACGTGTAGCAAAAAAAAGGCAACTGCATCCGGTGAATAAAAAAATATTTTTAGAAAAATTTAAAATTTTAAAAAACTAAAATTTTTATTTTTGAATTTTTAAATTATAAGATTAAATTTTTTTTATTTAAAGTTGAAAAATAAAATAAAGTCCAGCAATATCTAGTAAAGAACAGATCTATAAATTTCTTATTTTTTTAATTTTTATACTATAAAAATAATATTTTTTCTATTATTGTAAAAATAAAATATTCCAAAAATATCCAAAAAATAAAAAATTGAAAAATTCTAAATTTTTAAACTAATTTATTCTTAATTTGTGAACAAGTGTAGCAAAAAAAGTCAACTGTTCGGGTTTAGTATTATTCGGTGAATAAAAAAATAAAAAAAATTTTTAGAAAATTTTAAAATTAAAAGAAAACTAAATTTTTTATTTTTGAATTTTTAAATTATAAGATTAAATTTTTTTATTTAAATTAGAAAAACAAAATAAAGTCTAACAATATCTAATAAACAACAAATCTGTAAATTTCTTTTTTTTTATAATTTTTAAACTAAAAAAATAATTTTTTTTCATATAGTATAAAAATAAAATATTCCAAAAAATATCCAAAAAATAAAAAAATTGAAACATTCTAATTTTTTTTAAATTATTTTTTCTTAATTTGCGAACAGGTATAGCAAAAAAAGGTCAACTGTCTGGGTGTAGTATTATCCGGTGAATTAAAAAATAAAAAAATAATTTTAGAAAAATTTAAAATAAAAAAAAAACTAAATTTTTTATTTTTGAATTTTTAAATTATAAGATTAAATTTTTTTATTTAAATTATAAAAATAAAATAAAGTCCAGCAATATCTAATAAATAACAGATCGGTAAATTTCTTATTTTTTTAATTTTGAAACTAAAAAAATAATTTTTTTCTTATAGTAGAAAAATAAGATATTCCAAAAATATCAAAAAAAAATTGAAAAGTTCTAATTTTTTTAAATTAATTTTTTCTTAATTTCCGAACAAGTGTAGCCAAAAAAAAGTCAACTGCATCCGGTGAATAAAAAACTATTTTTAGAAAAATTTAAAATTTTAAAAAACTAAATTTTTTATTTTTGAATTTTTAAATTATAAGATTAAATTTTTTTATTTAAAGTTGAAAAATAAAATAATGTCCAACAATATCTCGTAAAGAACAGATCTATAAATTTCTTATTTTTTTAATTTTTATACTATAAAAATAATATTTTTTCTATTAATAGAAAAAGAAAATATTCCAAAAATATCCAAAAAAAAAAAATTGAAAAATTCTAAATTTTTAAACTAATTTATTCTTAATTTGTGAACAAGTGTAGCAAAAAAGTCAACTGTTCGGGTGTAGTATTATTCGGTGAATAAAAAAATAAAAAATATTTTTAGAAAATTTTAAAATTAAAGAAAACTAAATTTTTTTTTTTAATTTTTAAATTATAAGATTAAATTTTTTATTTAAATTAGAAAAAAAAATAAAGTCTAACAATATCTAAAAACAACAAATCTGTAAATTTCTTTTTTTTTAATTTTTAAACTAAAAAAATAATTTTTCTTCATATAGTATAAAAATAAAATATTCCAAAAATATCCAAAAAATAAAAAATTGAAACATTCTAATTTTTTTTAAATTATTTTTTCTTAATTTGCGAACACGTATAGCAAAAAAAGGTCAACTGTCTGGGTCTAGTATTATCCGGTGAATAAAAAAATAAAAAAATAATTTTAGAAAAATTTAAAATAAAAAAAACTAAATTTTTTATTTTTGAATTTTTAAATTATAAGATTAAATTTTTTTATTTAAATTATAAAAATAAAATAAATTCCAGCAATATCTAATAAATAACAGAGCTGTAAATTTCTTATTTTTTTAAATTTTAAACTAAAAAAATAATTTTTTTCTTATAGTAGAAAAATAAAATATTCCAAAAATATCTAAAAAATAAAAAATTGAAAAGTTCTAATTTTTTTAAATTAATTTTTTCTTAATTTACGAACAAGTGTAGCCAAAAAAAGTCAACTGCATCCGGTGAATAAAAAACTATTTTTAGAAAAATTTAAAATTTTAAAAAACTAAATTTTTTATTTTTGAATTTTTAAATTATAAGATTAAATTTTTTTATTTAAAGTTGAAAAATAAAATAATGTCCAACAATATCTCGTAAAGAACAGATCTATAAATTTCTTATTTTTTTAATTTTTATACTATAAAAATAATATTTTTTCTATTAGTAGAAAAAGAAAATATTCCAAAAATATCCAAAAAATAAAAAAATTGAAAAATTCTAAATTTTTAAACTAATTTATTCTTAATTTGTGAACAAGTGTAGCAAAAAAAGTCAACTGTTCGGGTGTAGTATTATTCGGTGAATAAAAAAATAAAAAATATTTTTAGAAAATTTTAAAATTAAAAGAAAACTAAATTTTTTATTTTTGAATTTTTAAATTATAAGATTAAATTTTTTTATTTAAATTAGAAAAACAAAACAAAGTCCAACAATATCTAATAAACAACAAATCTGTAAATTTCTTTTTTTTTTAATTTTTAAACTAAAAAAATAATTTTTTTCATATAGTATAAAAATAAAATATTCCAAAAAAATCCAAAAAATAAAAAAATTGAAACATTCTAATTTTTTTTAAATTATTTTTTCTTAATTTGCGAACACGTATAGCAAAAAAAGGTCAACTGTCTGGATGTAGTATTATTCGGTAAATAAAAAAATAAAAAAATTAGAAAAATTTAAAATTAAGAAAAACTAAATATTTTATTTTTGAATTTTTAAATTATAAGATTAAATTTTTTTATTTAAATTATAAAAGTAAAATAAAGTCCAGCAATATCTAATAAATAACAGATCTGTAAATTTTTTATTTTTTTATTTTTAAACTAAAAAAATAATTTTTTTCTTATAGTAGAAAAATAAAATATTCCAAAAATATCTAAAAAATAAAAAATTGAAAAGTTCTAATTTTTTTAAATTAAT
Source organism: Arachis stenosperma (assembly GCF_014773155.1). Lineage (NCBI taxonomy): Eukaryota > Viridiplantae > Streptophyta > Magnoliopsida > Fabales > Fabaceae > Arachis > Arachis stenosperma. Next base: position 81,864,422 of record NC_080381.1, read on the forward strand.
TTTTTCTTAATTTACGAACACGTGTAGCAAAAAAAAAGTCAACTGCATCCGGTGAATAAAAAAATATTTTTAGAAAAATTTAAAATTTTGAAAAACTAAATTTTTTATTTTTGAATTTTTAAATTATAAGATTAAATTTTTTTATTTAAAGTTGAAAAATAAAATAATGTCCAACAATATCTAGTAAAGAACAGATCTATAAATTTCTTATTTTTTTAATTTTTATACTATAAAAATAATATTTTCTCTATTAGTAGAAAAAGAAAATATTCCAAAAATATCCAAAAAATAAAAAAATTGAAAAATTCTAAATTTTTAAACTAATTTATTCTTAATTTGTGAACAAGTGTAGCAAAAAAGGTCAACTGTTCGGGTGTAGTATTATTGGGTGAATAAAAAATAAAAAATATTTTTAGAAAATTTTAAAATTAAAAGAAAACTAAATTTTTTATTTTTGAATTTTTAAATTATAAGATTAAATTTTTTATTTAAATTAGAAAAACAAAACAAGTCCAACAATATCTAATAAACAACAAATCTGTAAATTTCTTTTTTTTTTAATTTTTAAACTAAAAAAATAATTTTTTTCATATAGTATAAAAATAAAATATTCCAAAAAAATCCAAAAAATAAAAAATTGAAACATTCTAATTTTTTTTTAAATTATTTTTTCTTAATTTGCGAACACGTATAGCAAAAAAAGGTCAACTGTCTGGATGTAGTATTATCCGGTAAATAAAAAAATAAAAAAATTAGAAAAATTTAAAATTAAGAAAAACTAAATATTTTATTTTTGAATTTTTAAATTATAAGATTAAATTTTTTTATTTAAATTATAAAAGTAAAATAAAGTCCAGCAATATCTAATAAATAACAGATCTGTAAATTTTTTATTTTTTTATTTTTAAACTAAAAAAATAATTTTTTTTCTTATAGTAGAAAAATAAAATATTCCAAAAATATCTAAAAAATAAAAAATTTAAAAGTTCTAATTTTTTTAAATTAATTTTTTCTTAATTTACGAACACGTGTAGCAAAAAAAAAAAAGTCAACTGCATCCGGTGAATAAAAATATATTTTTAGAAAAATTTAAAATTTTAAAAAACTAAAATTTTTATTTTTGAATTTTTAAATTATAAGATTAAATTTTTTTATTTAAAGTTGAAAAATAAAATAAAGTCCAGCAATATCTAGTAAAGAACAGATCTATAAATTTCTTATTTTTTTAATTTTTATACTATAAAAATAATATTTTTTCTATTATTGTAAAAATAAAATATTCCAAAAATATCCAAAAAATAAAAAATTGAAAAATTCTAAATTTTTAAACTAATTTATTCTTAATTTGTGAACAAGTGTAGCAAAAAAAGTCAACTGTTCGGGTGTAGTATTATTCGGTGAATAAAAAAATAAAAAAATATTTTTAGAAAATTTTAAAATTAAAAGAAAACTAAATTTTTTATTTTTGAATTTTTAAATTATAAGATTAAATTTTTTTATTTAAATTAGAAAAACAAAACAAAGTCCAACAATATCTAATAAATAACAAATCTGTAAATTTCTTTTTTTTTAATTTTTAAACTACAAAAATAATTTTTTTCATATAGTATAAAAATAAAATATTCCAAAAATATCCAAAAAATAAAAAAATTGAAACATTCTAATTTTTTTTAAATTATTTTTTCTTAATTTGCGAACACGTATAGCAAAAAAAGGTCAACTGTCTGGGTGTAGTATTATCCGGTAAATAAAAAAATAAAAAAATTAGAAAAATTTAAAATTAAGAAAAACTAAATATTTTATTTTTGAATTTTTAAATTATAAGATTAAATTTTTTTATTTAAATTATAAAAGTAAAATAAAGTCCAGCAATATCTAATAAATAACAGATCTGTAAATTTTTTATTTTTTTAATTTTTAAACTAAAAAAATAATTTTTTTTCTTATAGTAGAAAAATAAAATATTCCAAAAATATCTAAAAAATAAAAAAATTGAAAAGTTCTAATTTTTTTAAATTAATTTTTTCTTAATTTACGAACACGTGTAGCAAAAAAAAAGTCAACTGCATCCGGTGAATAAAAAAATATTTTTAGAAAAATTTAAAATTTTAAAAAACTAAAATTTTTATTTTTGAATTTTTAAATTATAAGATTAAATTTTTTTATTTAAAGTTGAAAAATAAAATAAAGTCCAGCAATATCTAGTAAAGAACAGATCTATAAATTTCTTATTTTTTTAATTTTTATACTATAAAAATAATATTTTTTCTATTATTGTAAAAATAAAATATTCCAAAAATATCCAAAAAATAAAAAAATTGAAAAATTCTAAATTTTTAAACTAATTTATTATTAATTTGTGAACAAGTGTAGCAAAAAAAGTCAACTGTCTGGTGATACTGATGCATTCGCATATTTGCCATTTTTTACTAGTTAGTTAGTTAATTTTAGCTTAGCTTCATTCATTTTCTTTGAAATAAATAGACAAATTTGTGAACTTTTCCTCCATGCATTCATAAACCAAGAACTAAGTGAAATTTGACATAATCTATGCAAGATTCAAGAAGTTTATATACAAGTTGAGATGAATGATTTTCTTGAAATTTAATGCATAAGATGGCAAAACTTTGAGGAAAATTCTTTGGTTTATGTTAGGTGATGAAGCAAGAAGACAATGGAGCAAAGAAAGCTTGGAACAAAGAGGAATAGCAAGTTGGCAACTTGGAAACCAAGTTGGCAACACCCATTTTGTGCAACCAGGAGCAAACAGCACGTTGGCAACTTGGAAACCAAGTTGCCAACGCCCATTTGGTGCTGCCAGGGAAGAACAGCACGTTGGCAACTTGGAAACTAAGTTGGCAACGTGCTAGTGTGTGTTCAGCAGAGTTGGCAGCTTGACCTCCCCCTCTTCAAGGATGAATAACTTGAACCACAGAGATCCAATTGATATGCTTCCAATTGTGTTGAGAAGTTGACATCCAGAGCTTTCCAACGATATACAATCTTCCATAATGTGGCAAGAAATGGAAGCTCAAATCAGAGGAAACTCTAAGCCCCAAAAACAAGGAAAATGAAGTGGAGAAAAGGAATGGGCGTTGTCACTGGTGTTGTTGCCAATAACTTGGGCAACAACGCCCAAATTGAAGAAAGAAGAAGCTTCAGCACGTTGCCAACGCCCATGCAAGTTGCCAATGCTCAGAATGCTTCCAGTGGGCGTTGTCACTGGCGTTATTGCCAGCAACTTGGGCAACAACGCCAGACAGCCTGACCTTCCTCTCTTCAATGGCTTGTATCTTGAGCTAGAAAACTCCAAATGAGGTGAAATCAGTGGCATTGGAAAGTAGACATCAAGAGCTTTCCAACCATATATCATAGTGAGGTATTGGAGTTCATTTGAAGGTTCAAAAGTCAGCTTTATTTAGAGCCCCAGAAACCTTGGGCGTTATCACGGGCGTGTTCACCAAAAACGCCAGGCAGCCTGACCATACCTTCTTCAAAGGAGCATAACTTGAGCTATAGAGATCCAATTGAGGTGCTTTCAGTTGCGTTGGAAAGCTGACATTCAGAGCTTTCTAACCATGTATGATAGTCTATAGTGAAACACAAAATTGAAGCTCAAACAAGAGGCAACTTTGGGCACCAAAAACTGAATTCAGAAAAGGCCAAGTGTTTGGCAACAACTTGGGCTGGCAACGCCCAAGCACCAAGCCTGGTGCCCAGGAAATTACTTGCACGTTGCCAACGTGCATAGAGCTGATGTTTTTGGCAACAACGCTCAGATGGGCCAGAATTGATGAGGAATTGCTCTTGTTCTCTTCACCACTTTCAAAGGGGAATTCTTCCTTAATTGGACCAGGAACTTAACCATGGAAAAGCCCACATTGCCAATCCAATTGAGGACCTCCAAATGAGTCTTAGGAGTAGTATAAATAGAGTTAAATTTTGTACTTGGGGGACTCTTCTTCCACACTTAGAGACTTTTACTTTTGCACTTTTAGTAGTATAGCTTTCATAACTTTCGGGAGGATACCCGAAAGCTATTTTGTCTCTCTTGCAACTTTCAAATTTCAGTTTTAAGAACTTCTTCTTCTTCATTCTTCATTTCTTCTCCATTTTAATTTTAATGTTTATCTTTGCAATTGTTGTTGAATTTAGAGCTATGATTCACTAAACCCCACCTTCATTAGGGGGAGGAGCTCTGTTTATTTGAATGGGTTGACAACAATTCTTCTCTTTCTCAATTCAAGTGGTTCATCCAAGAGAAAACTCTTGTTCTTCACAGATTCAATTACATTCGAGAGAAGGATTGAATCTATATGAATTGTATGGTGAACTTGAGAAAGAATCCATAGAATTCAGTTTAGAGTTATCCTTTCATGATTTTCTTGATCAATACACTTTGGGTTGGTATGTGAGATGTAACCTCCCTTGGTTGAGAGCCTGGAAGTTGTGTGGCTTGGGATTAGAAATTGAGCTTCACCTCTTCTCATGACCAATTAGATCACGAGAGTGGCAATTGATTGTGTTGAGAGAAATTGGATTGCCAAGAGATTGGGATCCAATTATTCACAATCTGCCATGGATCTATACCCATGATTGAGAAGGAGTTGAACCACGTCAATCCATGATAATTTACACCTCTGAGCCCTAATGATCTCTCCATTATTCATTCTTATCTCCTTTGTTCTTTAGTTGTTTTGAATACCCACTACCCAATTCCCCTCTACAATCTTGCAATTTATCATTCTGTCACTTATATTCTGCTTCCTACTTCTTGCAATCTATTCCTCTGCTCTCTGAATTCTGCAACATTTACTTTCCTGCAATTTACTTTCATGTCATTTAAGTTTCTTGCACTTTAATTTTCAGCTATTTACTTTCATTTTCTTCCTTTACTATAGTTCTTTAAATTCATTGTCAATTAATTTTCTGCAAGTATATCAAAAAAATCAATTCTCATGAAATCCAGATTATGTTTGCTTGACTAAATATACCATTTAACTAAAATTGCTTAATCTACCAATCTCCGTGGGATCGACCTCACTCTTAGTGAGTTTTATTACTTGATGCGACCCGGTATACTTGCCGGTTGTATACGTGAAATCTAATTTTCACGTATCAAGTTTTTGGCGCCGTTGCCGGGGATTGGAAAAGATTGACAATGATTAAGTAAATGGTAGTTTAGATTAAGTATTTTTTTGTTTTTGCTGAGCCCACTAACTGTTTGACACTTTGTTTCACTAACTTCAATTCCACTCTAGTTATAGAGTGTCTCACTTGTGATTTTGGTTTTTGTTTGTGTATGTCAGGAGCTAGTAGTCTTAATCCTGAAGACGAGAGGATCCTCCGAAGGATAAGGAGAGCAGAAAGAGGAAAGGGGATAGTCGGTGAAGAGGAATCAGAGGGAGAGGACCAAGTCATGGAGGATGACATGCACAATCCTCCTGGAGGGGTCAACAACAATGATGGACCACCTAGAAGGGTGTTATTTTCTTACACCATCCCTGATCCAAAACATTGTGGGAGCAGTATTGCCACTCCAAATGTTCAGGCCAATAACTTTGAGTTAAAACCCCAACTCATCACTTTGGTACAAAACAACTGCTTCTATAGAGGGGGACCTCTTGAAGACCCAAATCAACATCTGTCTGTTTTTCTAAGGATATGCAATACAGTGAAGACCAATGGAGTACACCCAGACGTCTACAAACTGCTGCTATTTCCATTCTCTTTGAGGGACAAAGCCAATCAATGGCTAGAGTCATTCCCCAAGGAAAGCCTCAATGATTGGAATGAAGTGATGAGCAGATTTCTAGCAAAGTTCTACCCACCTCAAAAGATCATCAAGTTGAAGACAGAGGTTCAGACTTTTAGGCAAATGGACGGGGAGTCGTTATATGAAGCCTGGGAAAGGTATAAGGCACTAATGAGAAGATGCCCACCTGACATGTTTAGTGATTGGGTCAAACTCCAAAACTTCTATGAAGGCTTAAATTCAGAAGCAAGGAAAGGACTAGATTACTCATCAGGAGGATCACTCAACATGATGAAGACTGCAGAAGAGGCTCAAGACCTCATTGAGATTGTGGCAAATAATCAGTACTATTACTCATCAGAGAGGCAACATAACCCAGCCCCAAAGAAAGGCGTGATGGAGCTTGAAGGTGTTGACGCTATCTTGGCACAAAATAAGTTAATGCACCAACAGATTCAGCAACAAATGGAAATGATAACAAAGAGAATGGATGGCCTCCAACTAGCATCAGTGAACATAACAAATCAATCATCACTTGAATGGGGCCAAGGTGAAGGGACCACTGTTGAACAGCCACAAGAACAAGTTCAGTACATGCAGAATACTTCAAATTCTTAGGACGAATTTCATGGTGATACATACAACCCATCTTGGAAAAATCATCCCAATCTAAAGTGGGGTGAAAACCATTGGCAAAAGAACAACAACCACAACCACACCCGTAACACAAATAACCAAAATCACCATGCCACCAACACTAACCAATATAGAAAAACACAAAATACATATCAACCACCTCATAATAATTCACAAACTCACCAAAACAACTTTCCTGCACCAACATCCAACTCACAAAATTACCACACTAATCCTCCCAATAACTTCCAGCAACAATATTCAACCCCCATCATACCACCTATTGACCATCATGAGACCAGAATCTCCACTCTTGAAGCCACCTTGCAAGCACTCAATCAAACCACACAAGCACTTGCTCAAAGCACTCAAACCTTAATCAAGGGACAAAAGGAACATGAGGCCACCATAAAGAACATTGAGCGACAAGTGGGACAATTAGCCAAACAAGCTGAACGGCCAACCAATGTTCTCCCAAGTGACACAATACCCAACCCAAGAGACACAAAAAAAGCCATAAAATGGGAGGAGTGTAAAGCAGTCACCCTGAGAAGTGGGAAGAAAGTGGAGACAGAAGCCATTACTCAGGAAGAGCACATCAAAGAAGGCTTAAAAGAAGAGGTGAAGGAACAAAAGCAGGAGCAAGAAACCTATACACAAAGTGATAAATTAGCTAAGAAGGAGGCAGTGAAAGCATACCAACCAATGCTCCCATACCCTCAAAGGTTTAAAGGAGAGAACAAAGAGAAGCAATATTCCAAATTCTTGGAAATATTCAAGACACTACACATCAACATCCCCTTCATTGAAGCACTTGAACAGATGCCCCTATATGCTAAGTTCATGAAGGAATTGTTGACAAAGAAAAGATCCTTGAAAGAGGGACAAACGGTTGTGATGACCAGGGAGTGTAGTGCCATCATCCAGAAAAAGTTGCCAAAGAAGATGAAAGACCCAGGGAGCTTTCACATCCCCTGCACAATAGGCAACATGATGATGGAGAGAGCATTTTGTAACCTTGGTGCAAGCATAAATCTGATGCCTCTATCTTTGATGACGAAGCTTCAGATTCATGAATTGAAACCTACAAAGATAGCCCTTCAAATGGCGGATAAATCTATTCAGCAAGCACTCGGGGTTGTAGAGAATGTATTAGTAAAGGTGGACAAATTTTTCCTCCCAGTTGACTTTGTCATCCTAGACATAGAGGAAGATGACAACACTCCCATTATTCTAGGGAGGCCCTTTTTAGCTACTGCCACGGCATTGATAGATGTCGAAAAAGGAGAATTAATGCTAAGGGTGCATGATGAGTATATAGTGTTCCATGTCTTCAAGAATTTGCAAGACTCCACCCAAGAGGAAGAGTGTATGAAGATTGATTCCATAGATCCAAACTTGAAAGAGGCACCTGATGAGGCACTTCCAAGCTCATGCTGGAAAGAAAATGAAGAGGTGGAGGTGCTGCAACAAGCTCAAAGAATAGAGGAGAAGCTGCAATCAAAGTCAGCATTTAAGATTCATAACAAGGACCGTCCAAAAATTGAGACCCCAAAACCTGAACTATCTCCTGGAAAAGAAGAGAGTCCCAAGAAGAAAATGCCAAGAGGATGGAGAAACAAGAAAATCTCCACTGAAGACTTCTCACCAGGGGATAAAGTGATGCTAACTTACCAACCAATAGAGACATCTCCACACTTTTCTGGATACTACACAGTGAACAAAATCTTCTCACTTGAACATGTGGAAATCATCAAGAATGATACTGGAAGGAAGCTCACGGTGAGAGGGGAAGGATTAAGGCACTATGATCATCATCCGCCCTAAAGAGAGACAACCGTCAAGCTAATGACGATAAAAAAGCGCTTGTTGGGAGGCAACCCAACCAAAGGTAGTTTTCTTTTCTTAGTTAATTCAATAAAAGAGTTAAGTATATTTATCTGCATTGCAAGGAGCTAAGTTTGGTGTTACACACCAACAGAATTCAAAGGTGAATGTGAGGTGCTAAGTTTGGTGTTCCACCAAAAAATTTTCATTAAAGACACATTTTAACCCTTTGCATGATTAGTCACTAGCTCCAAACAATTAGAAAAACTACTTAACAATTGCTACTTTTAATTTAGATTTTATTTCCTTAATAGAAGCACTTGATGTTTCTTGCATGTATTCATTCCACTGCATATAAAAGTAAGCAAGGAACTAAGTTTAGTATCCCTACACCAACTTATGTCTAGAAGATCACAAGTATACATGCATGCTAACCATCTCTCAAGTGCTTGGGGACAAGCAACTTTCAAAGTTCATTGTAGGCGATCACTTCAATCTTGAAAAGGATCAAGCATCATCAACCAAAGAGACAAAGAGGGATATAAAGACCAACAATGATGATGATAAGGAGTAAAGCAAATAAACTCCAAAAGGTTGTATTGTTGAGTGATTGTCTTGTATTCAAACTACTATGATTGAAAGTGATATTGTACTCCTATTTGTCTGCTTAGTATAACTTCTTTGTAGTTCAATAACTAAGATGTTTGATATATCATAACACCATACTCTTGAAATTGCTTGCACTCAATACCTATGAAAATGCAAACAGAGAACAATCCTTTGAAAAGAATGATTGAGGAGTCAAAAATCTATTTTGAGGCAAGCAAAAGATTAAGAGAAGTGGTGGTTCTAGTTGTATGATTGTGTATTGAGGTTGCATGTTTGTGAAAACTTGCATGGGAGCTCATAGGCAGGAAATAGAGTTCAAAGAAGTATTATGGAGATTCTCAAACACTTATTGATCCAAGAAGCAGCAACAAAAGAAAGCAAAAGAAATAAAAAAAAAAAACAAAAGAACATGGAAAAAGGCTCTGAGCATCAATTACTAGGAAGAAAAAGAAGGAAATGAGAACTTAAAGAGTTACTATCCTAGTTAAATGCTTGTGGTAGAATTGTGTCAAAGAGAGAGGCTTGAGCAAGTAAATCCTAAGGGGTGTTTCAACACCTAATACCTTAAAACCAACTGGTTTGGGAGTATTGATTGAAAGCTTATCTAAAGAGCCGCTTTGAAACATGATACTTAGAGTCAAGGCCAAGACACATAAACTATGAGCTGTTTCAAGGTGATTATCTATAGAGAGATTTCCATGATATCATTTGAATGAAAGTCCTAAGATCTAAGACTTCCAAAATGTAAGGACTGATAAGCACTGGGACCTTTGCATGAACACATAATTCAGAGTTCACCCCACTATCACTTAATCACTTCACTCACCAAGGTATTACAAGCTATTCCTCAACTCATTCCAATTAAAAGAAATCTTTGTGCATAGTTCTTTTGTTGCTTGAGGACAAGCAAGGTTTAAGTTTGGTGTTGTGATGCATTCGCATATTTGCCATTTTTTACTAGTTAGTTAGTTAATTTTAGCTTAGCTTCATTCATTTTCTTTGAAATAAATAGACAAATTTGTGAACTTTTCCTCCATGCATTCATAAACCAAGAACTAAGTGAAATTTGACATAACCTATGCAAGATTCAAGAAGTTTATATACAAGTTGAGATGAATGATTTCCTTGAAATTTAATGCATAAGATGGCAAAACTTTGAGGAAAATTCTTTGGTTTATGTTAGGTGATGAAGCAAGAAGACAATGGAGCAAAGAAAGCTTGGAACAAAGAGGAATAGCAAGTTGGCAACTTGGAAACCAAGTTGGCAACACCCATTTTGTGCAACCAGGAGCAAACAGCACGTTGGCAACTTGGAAACCAAGTTGCCAACGCCCATTTGGTGCTGCCACGGAAGAACAGCACGTTGGCAACTTGGAAACTAAGTTGGCAACGTGCTAGTGTGTGTTCAGCAGAGTTGGCAGCTTGACCTCCCCCTCTTCAAGGATGAATAACTTGAACCACAGAGATCCAATTGATATGCTTCCAATTGTGTTGAGAAGTTGACATCCAGAGCTTTCCAACGATATACAATAGTCCATAATGTGGTAAGAAATGGAAGCTCAAATCAGAGGAAACTCTAAGCCCCAAAAACAAGGAAAATGAAGTGGAGAAAAGGAATGGGCGTTGTCACTGGCGTTGTTGCCAATAACTTGGGCAACAACGCCCAAATTGAAGAAAGAAGAAGCTTCAGCACGTTGCCAACGCCCATGCAAGTTGCCAACGCTCAGAATGCTTCCAGTGGGCGTTGTCACTGGCGTTATTGCCAGCAACTTGGGCAACAACGCCAGACAGCCTGACCTTCCTCTCTTCAATAGCTTGTATCTTGAGCTAGAAAACTCCAAATGAGGTGAAATCAGTGGCATTGGAAAGTAGACATCAAGAGCTTTCCAACCATATATCATAGTGAGGTATTGGAGTTCATTTGAAGGTTTAAAAGTCAGCTTCATTTAGAGCCCCAGAAACCTTGGGCGTTATCACGGGCGTGTTCACCAAAAACGCCAGGCAGCCTGACCATACCTTCTTCAAAGGAGCATAACTTGAGCTATAGAGATCCAATTGAGGTGCTTTCAGTTGCGTTGGAAAGCTGACATTCAGAGCTTTCTAACCATGTATGATAGTCTATAGTGAAACACAAAATTGAAGCTCAAACAAGAGGCAACTTTGGGCACCAAAAACTGAATTCAGAAAAGGCCAAGTGTTTGGCAACAACTTGGGCTGGCAACGCCCAAGCACCAAGCCTGGTGCCCAGGAAATTACTTGCACGTTGCCAACGTGCATAGAGCTGACGTTTTTGGCAACAACGCTCAGATGGGCCAGAATTGATGAGGAATTGCTCTTGTTCTCTTCACCACTTTCAAAGGGGAATTCTTCCTTAATTGGACCAGGAACTTAACCATGGAAAAGCCCACATTGCCAATCCAATTGAGGACCTCCAAATGAGTCTTAGGAGTAGTATAAATAGAGTTAAATTTTGTACTTGGGGGGACTCTTCTTCCACACTTAGAGACTTTTACTTTTGCACTTTTAGTAGTATAGCTTTCATAACTTTCGGGAGGATACCCGAAAGCTATTTTGTCTCTCTTGCAACTTTCAAATTTCAGTTTTAAGAACTTCTTCTTCTTCATTCTTCATTTCTTCTCCATTTTAATTTTAATGTTTATCTTTGTAATTGTTGTTGAATTTAGAGCTATGATTCATTAAACCCCACCTTCATTAGGGGGAGGAGCTCTGTTTATTTGAATGGGTTGACAACAATTCTTCTCTTTCTCAATTCAAGTGGTTCATCCAAGAGAAAACTCTTGTTCTTCACAGATTCAATTACATTCGAGAGAAGGATTGAATCTATATGAATTGTATGTTGAACTTGAGAAAGAATCCATAGAATTCAGTTTAGAGTTATCCTTTCATGATTTTCTTGATCAATACACTTTGGGTTGGTATGTGAGATGTAACCTCCCTTGGTTGAGATCCTAGAAGTTGTGTGGCTTGGGATTAGAAATTGAGCTTCACCTCTTCTCATGACCAATTAGATCACGAGAGTGGCAATTGATTGTGTTGAGAGAAATTGGATTGCCAAGAGATTGGGATCCAATTATTCACAATCTGCCATGGATCTATACCCATGATTGAGAAGGAGTTGAACCAAGTCAATCCATGATAATTTACACCTCTGAGTCCTAATGATCTCTCCATTATTCATTCTTATCTCCTTTGTTCTTTAGTTGTTTTGAATACCCACTACCCAATTCCCCTCTACAATCTTGCAATTTATCATTCTGTCACTTATATTCTGCTTCCTACTTCTTGCAATCTATTCCTCTGCTCTCTAAATTCTGCAACATTTACTTTCCTGCAATTTACTTTCATGTCATTTAAGTTTCTTGCACTTTAATTTTCAGCTATTTACTTTCATTTTCTTCCTTTACTATAGTTCTTTAAATTCATTGTCAATTAATTTTCTGCAAGTATATCAAAAAATCAATTCTCATGAAATCCAGATTATGTTTGCTTGACTAAATATACCATTTAACTAAAATTGCTTAATCTACCAATCTCCGTGGGATCGACCTCACTCTTGGTGAGTTTTATTACTTGATACGACCCGGTATACTTGCCGGTTGTATACGTGAAATCTAATTTTCACGTATCAGATACGTAAAAATTAAATTCACGTACTTACCGGCAAGTATACCGGGTCGCATCAAGTAATAAAACTCACCAAGAGTGAGGTCGATCCCACGGAGATTGGTAGATTAAGCAATTTTAGTCAAATGGTATATTTAGTCAAGCGAACATGGTTTGGATTTCATGAGAATTGAATTTTTTGATATACTTGCAGAAAATTAATTGACAATGAATTTAAAGAACTAGAATAAAAGAAGAAAATGAAAGTAAATAGCTGAAAATTAAAGTGCAAGAAACTTAAATGACATGAAAGTAAATTGCAGGAAAGTAAATGTTGCAAAATTTAGAGAGCAGAGGAATAGATTGCAAGAAGTAGGAAGCAGAATATAAGTGACAGAATGATAAATTGCAAGATTGTAGAGGGGAATTGGGTAGTGGGTATTCAAAACAACTAAAGAACAAAGGAGATAAGAATGAATAATGGAGAGATCATTAGGGCTCAGAGATGTAAATTATCATGGATTGACTTGGTTCAACTCCTTCTCAATCATGGGTATAGATCCATGGCAGATTGTGAATAATTGGATCCCAATCTCTTGGCAATCCAATTTCTCTCAACACAATCAATTGCCACTCTCGTGATCTAATTGGTCATGAGAAGAGGTGAAGCTCAATTTCTAATCCCAAGCCACACAACTTCCAGGATCTCAACCAAGGGAGGTTACATCTCACATACCAACCCAAAGTGTATTGATCAAGAAAATCATGAAAGGATAACTCTAAACTGAATTCTATGGATTCTTTCTCAAGTTCAACATACAATTCATATAGATTCAATCCTTCTCTCGAATGTAATTGAATCTGTGAAGAACAAGAGTTTTCTCTTGGATGAACCACTTGAATTGAGAAAGAGAAGAATTGTTGTCAACCCATTCAAATAAACAGAGCTCCTCCCCCTAATGAAGGTGGGGTTTAGTGAATCATAGCTCTAAATTCAACAACTATTGCAAGATAAACATTAAAATTAAATGGAGAAGAAATGAAGAATGAAGAAGAAGAAGTTCTTAAAACTGAAATTTGAAAGTTGCAAGAGAGACAAAATAGCTTTCGGGTATCCTCCCGAAAGTTATGAAAGTTATACTACTAAAAGTGCAAAAGTAAAAGTCTCTAAGTGTGGGAGAAGAGTCTCCCAAGTACAAAATTTAACTCTATTTATACTACTCCTAAGACTCATTTGGAGGTCCTCAATTGGATTGGCAATGTGGGCTTTTCTATGGTTAAGTTCCTGGTCTAATTAAGGAAGAATTCCCCTTTGAAAGTGGTGAAGAGAACAAGAGCAATTCCTCATCAATTCTGGCCCATATGAGCGTTGTTGCCAAAAACGTCAGCTCTATGCACGTTGGCAATGTGCAAGTAATTTCCTGGGCACCAGGCTTGGTGCTTGGGCATTGCCAGCCCAAGTTGTTGCCAAACACTTGGCCTTTTCTGAATTCAGTTTTTGGTGCCCAAAGTTGCCACTTGCTCAGCTTCAATTTCATGCTTCACTATAAACTATTATACATGGTTGGAATGCTCTGAATGTCAGCTTTCCAATGCAACTGGAAGCACCTCAATTGGATCTCTATAGCTCAAGTTATGCTCCTTTGAAGAGGGTATGGTCAGGCTGCCTGGCGTTTTTGGTGAACACGCCCATGATAACGCCCAAGGTTTCTGGGGTTCTAAATGTAGCTGGCTCTTGAATCTTCAAATGAACTTCAATCCCATGCTATGATATATGGATAGAAAGCTCTTGATGTCTATTTTCTAATGAAATTGGAATCATCTCATTTGGAGTTCTCTAGCTCAAGATATAAGCCATTGAAGAGAGGAAGGTCAGGCTGTCTGGCGTTGTTGCCCAAGTTGCTGGCAATAACGCCAGTGACAACGCCCACTGGAAGCATTCTGAGCGTTGGCAACTTGCATGGGCATTGGCAACGTGCTGAAGCTTCTTCTTTCTTCAATTTGGGCGTTGTTGCCCAAGTTATTGGCAACAACGCCAGTGACAACGCCCATTCCTTTTCTCCACTTCATTTTCCTTGTTTTTGGGGCTTAGAGTTTCCTCTGATTTGAGCTTCCATTTCTTACCACATTATGGATTATTGTATATCGTTGGAAAGCTCTGGATGTCAGCTTCTCAACACAATTGGAAGCATATCAATTGGATCTCTGTGGTTCAAGTTATTCATCCTTGAAGAGGGGGAGGTCAAGCTGCCAACTCTGCTAAACACACACTAGCACGTTGCCAACTTAGTTTCCAAGTTGCCAACGTGCTGTTCTTCCCTGGCAGCACCAAATGGGCGTTGGCAACTTGGTTTCCAAGTTGTCAACGTGTTGTTTGCTCCTGGTTGCACAAAATGGGCGTTGCCAACTTGGTTTCCAAGTTGCCAACTTGCTATTCCTCTTTGTTCCAAGCTTTCTTTGCTCCATTGTCTTCTTGCTTCATCACCTAACATAAACCAAAGAATTTTCCTCAAAGTTTTGCCATCTTATGCATTAAATTTCAAGGAAATCATTCATCTCAACTTGTATACAAACTTCTTGAATCATTTGCATAGATTATGTCAAATTTCACTTAGTTCTTGGTTTATGAATGCATGGAGGAAAAGTTCACAAATTTGTCTATTTATTTCAAAGAAAATGAATGAAGCTAAGCTAAAATTAACTAAACTAACTAGTAAAAAATGGCAAATATGCGAATGCATCACAACACCAAACTTAAACCTTGCTTGTCCTCAAGCAACAAAAGAACTATGCACAAAGATTTCTTTTAATTGGAATGAGTTGAGGAATAGCTTGTAATACCTTGGTGAGTGAAGTGATTAAGTGATAGTGGGGTGAACTCTGAATTATGTGTTCATGCAAGGGTCCCAGTGCTTATCAGTCCTTACATTTTGGAAGTCTTAGATCTTAGGACTTTCATTCAAATGATATCATGGAAATCTCTCTATAGATAATCACCTTGAAACAGCTCATAGTTTATGTGTCTTGGCCTTGACTCTAAGTATCATGTCTCAAAGCGGCTCTTTAGATAAGCTTTCAATCAATACTCCCAAACCAGTTGGTTTTAAGGTATTAGGTGTTGAAACACCCCTTAGGATTTACTTACTCAAGCCTCTCTCTTTGACACAATTCTACCACAAGCATTTAACTAGGATAGTAACTCTTTGAGTTCTCATTTCCTTCTTTTTCTTCCTAGTAATTGATGCTCAGAGCCTTTTGCCATGTTCTTTTGTTTTTTTTCTTTTGCTTTCTTTTGCTGCTGCTTCTTGGATCAATAAGTGTTTGAGAATCTCCATAATACTTCTTTGAACTCTATTTCCTGCCTATGAGCTCCCATGCAAGTTTTCACAAACATGCAACCTCAATACACAATCATACAACTAGAACCACCACTTCTCTTAATCTTTTGCTTGCCTCAAAATAGATTTTTGACTCCTCAATCATTCTTTTCAAAGAATTGTTCTCTGTTTGCATTTTCTTAGGTATTGAGTGCAAGCAATTTCAAGAGTATGGTGTTATGATATATCAAACATCTTAGTTATTGAACTACAAAGAAGTTATACTAAGCAGACAAACAGGGGTACAATATCACTTTCAATCATAGTAGTTTGAATACAAGACAATCACTCAACAATACAACCTTTTGGAGTTTATTTGCTTTACTCCTTATCATCATCATTGTTGGTCTTTATATCCCTCTTTGTCTCTTTGGTTGATGATGCTTGATCCTTTTCAAGATTGAAGTGATCGCCTACAATGAACTTTGAAAGTTGCTTGTCCCCAAGCACTTGAGAGATGGTTAGCATGCATGTATGCTTGTGATCTTTTAGACATAAGTTGGTGTAGGGACACCAAACTTAGTTCCTTGCTTACTTTTATATGCAGTGGAATGAATACATGCAAGAAACATCAAGTGCTTCTATTAAGGAAATAAAATCTAAATTAAAAGTAGCAATTGTTAAGTAGTTTTTCTGATTGTTTGGAGCTAGTGACTAATCATGCAAAGGGTTAAAATGTGTCTTTAATGAAACTTTTTGGTGGAACACCAAACTTAGCACCTCACATTCACCTTTGAATTCTGTTGGTGTGTAACACCAAACTTAGCTCCTTGCAATGCAGATAAATATACTTAACTCTTTTATTGAATTAACTAAGAAAAGAAAACTACCTTTGGTTGGGTTGCCTCCCAACAAGCGCTTTTTTATCGTCATTAGCTTGACGGTTGTCCCTCTTTAGGGCGGATGATGGTCATAGTGCCTTAATCCTTCCCCTCTCACCGTGAGCTTCCTTCCAGTATCATTCTTGATGATTTCCACATGTTCAAGTGAGAGGATTTTGTTCACTGTGTAGTATCCAGAAAAGTGTGGAGATGTCTCTATTGGTTGGTAAGTTAGCATCACTTTATCCCCTGGTGAGAAGTCTTCAGTGGAGATTTTCTTGTTTCTCCATCCTCTTGGCATTTTCTTCTTGGGACTCTCTTCTTTTCCAAGAGATAGTTCAGGTTTTGGGGTCTCAATTTTTGGACGGTCCTTGTTATGAATCTTAAATGCTGACTTTGATTGCAGCTTTTCCTCTATTCTTTGAGCTTGTTGCAGCACCTCCACCTCTTCATTTTCTTTCCAGCATGAGCTTGCAAGTGCCTCATCAGGTGCCTCTTTCAAGTTTGGATCTATGGAATCAATCTTCATACACTCTTCCTCTTGGGTGGAGTCTTGCAAATTCTTGAAGACATGGAACACTATATGCTCATCATGCACCCTTAGCATTAATTCTCCTTTTTCGACATCTATCAATGCCCTGGCAGTAGCTAAAAAGGGCCTCCCTAGAATAATGGGAGTGTTGTCATCTTCCTCTATGTCTAGGATGACAAAGTCAACTCAGAGGAAAAATTTGTCCACCTTTACTAATACATTCTCTACAACCCCGAGTGCTTGCTGAATAGATTTATCCGCCATTTGAAGGGCTATCTTTGTAGGTTTCAATTCATGAATCTGAAGCTTCCTCATCAAAGATAGAGGCATCAGATTTATGCTTGCACCAAGGTCACAAAATGCTCTCTCCATCATCATGTTGCCTATTGTGCAGGGGATGTGAAAGCTCCCTGGGTCTTTCATCTTCTTTGGCAACTTTTTCTGGATGATGGCACTACACTCCCTGGTCATCACAACCGTTTGTCCCTCTTTCAAGGATCTTTTCTTTGTCAACAATTCCTTCATGAACTTAGCATATAGGGGGCATCTGTTCAAGTGCTTCAATGAAGGGGATGTTGATGTGTAGTGTCTTGAATATTTCCAAGAATTTAGAATATTGCTTCTCTTTGTTCTCTCCTTTAAACCTTTGAGGGTATGGGAGCATTGGTTGGTATGCTTTCACTGCCTCCTTCTTAGCTAATTTATCACTTTGTGTATAGGTTTCTTGCTCCTACTTTTGTTCCTTCACCTCTTCTTTTAAGCCTTCTTTGATGTGCTCTTCCTGAGTAATGGCTTCTGTCTCCACTTTCTTCCCACTTCTCAGGGTGATTGCTTTACACTCCTCCCATTTTATGGCTTTTTCTGTGTCTCTTGGGTTGGGTATTGTGTCACTTGGGAGAACATTGGTTGGCCGTTCAGCTTGTTTGGCTAATTGTCCCACTTGTCGCTCAATGTTCTTTATGGTGGCCTCATGTTCCTTTTGTCCCTTGATTAAGGTTTGAGTGCTTTGAGCAAGTGCTTGTGTGGTTTGATTGAGTGCTTGCAAGGTGGCTTCAAGAGTGGAGATTCTGGTCTCATGATGGTCAATAGGTGGTATGATGGGGGCTGAATGTTGTTGCTGGAAGTTATTGGGAGGATTAGTGTGGTAATTTTGTGAGTTGGATGTTGGTGCAGGAAAGTTGTTTTGGTGAGTTTGTGAATTATTATGAGGTGGTTGATATGTATTTTGTGTTTTTCTATATTGGTTAGTGTTGGTGGCATGGTGATTTTGGTTGTTTGTGTTACGGGTGTGGTTGTGGTTATTGTTCTTTTGCCAATGGTTTTCACCCCACTTTAGGTTAGGGTGATTTTTCCAGGATGGGTTGTACGTATCACCATGAAATTCATCCTGAGAATTTGAAGTATTCTGCATGTACTGAACTTGTTCTTGTGGCTGTTCAACAGTGGTCCCTTCACCTTGGCCCCATTCAAGTGATGATTGATTTGTTGTGTTCACTGATGCTAGTTGGAGGCCATCCATTCTCTTTGTTATCATTTCCATTTGTTGCTGGATCTGTTGGTGCATTAACTTATTTTGTGCCAAGATAGCGTCAACACCTTCAAGCTCCATCACGCCTTTCTTTGGGGCTGGGTTATGTTGCCTCTCTGATGAGTAATAATACTGATTGTTTGCCACAATCTCAATGAGGTCTTGAGCCTCTTCTGCAGTCTTCATCATGTTGAGTGATCCTCCTGATGAGTAATCTAGTCCTTTCCTTGCTTCTGGATGTAAGCCTTCATAGAAGTTTTGGAGTTTGACCCAATCACTAAACATGTCAGGTGGGCATCTTCTCATTAGTGCCTTATACCTTTCCCAAGCTTCATATAACGACTCCCCGTCCATTTGTCTAAAAGTCTGAACCTCTGTCTTCAACTTGATGATCTTTTGAGGTGGGTAGAACTTTGCTAGAAATCTGCTCATCACTTCATTCCAATCATTGAGGCTTTCCTTGGGGAATGACTCTAGCCATTGAGTGGCTTTGTCCCTCAAAGAGAATGGAAATAGCAGCAGTTTGTAGACGTCTGGGTGTACTCCATTGGTCTTCACTGTATTGCATATCCTTAGAAAAACAGACAGATGTTGATTTGGGTCTTCAAGAGGTCCCCCTCCATAGGAGCAGTTGTTTTGTACCAAAGTGATGAGTTGGGATTTTAACTCAAAGTTATTGGCCTGAACAGTTGGAGTGGCAATACTGCTCCCACAATGTTTTGGATCAGGGATGGTGTAAGAAGATAGCACCCTTCTAGGTGGTCCATCATTGTTAGCAGCTCCTCCAGGAGGATTGTGCATGTCGTCCTCCATGACTTGGTCCTCTCCCTCTGATTCCTCTTCACCGACTATCCCCTTTCCTCTTTCTGCTCTCCTTATCCTTCGGAGGATCCTCTCGTCTTCAGGATTAAGTCTACTAGCTCCTGACATACACAAACAAAAACCAAAATCACAAGTGAGACACTCTATAACTAGAGTGGAATTGAAGTTAGTGAAACAAAGTGTCAAACAGTTAGTGGGCTCAGCAAAAATAAAAAAATGCTTAATCTAAACTACCATTTACTTAATCATTGTCAATCTTTTCCAATCCCCGGCAACGGCGCCAAAAACTTGATACGTAAAAATTAAATTCACGTACTTACCGGCAAGTATACCGGGTCGCATCAAGTAATAAAACTCACCAAGAGTGAGGTCGATCCCACGGAGATTGGTAGATTAAGCAATTTTAGTCAAATGGTATATTTAGTCAAGCAAACATGGTTTATATTTCATGAGAATTGAATTTTTTGATATACTTGCAGAAAATTAATTGACAATGAATTTAAAGAACTAGAATAAAAGAAGAAAATGAAAGTAAATAGCTGAAAATTAAAGTGCAAGAAACTTAAATGACATGAAAGTAAATTGCAGGAAAGTAAATGTTGCAAAATTTAGAGAGCAAAGGAATAGATTGCAAGAAGTAGGAAGCAGAATATAAGTGACAGAATGATAAATTGCAAGATTGTAGAGGGGAATTGGGTAGTGGGTATTCAAAACAACTAAAGAACAAAGGAGATAAGAATGAATAATGGAGAGATCATTAGGGCTCAGAGATGTAAATTATCATGGATTGACTTGGTTCAACTCCTTCTCAATCATGGGTATAGATCCATGGCAGATTGTGAATAATTGGATCCCAATCTCTTGGCAATCCAATTTCTCTCAACACAATCAATTGCCACTCTCGTGATCTAATTGGTCATGAGAAGAGGTGAAGCTCAATTTCTAATCCCAAGCCACACAACTTCCAGGATCTCAACCAAGGGAGGTTACATCTCACATACGAACCCAAAGTGTATTGATCAAAGAAATCATGAAAGGATAACTCTAAACTGAATTCTATGGATTCTTTCTC
The DNA here is from genome assembly GCF_014773155.1 of Arachis stenosperma. Classification (NCBI taxonomy): domain Eukaryota; kingdom Viridiplantae; phylum Streptophyta; class Magnoliopsida; order Fabales; family Fabaceae; genus Arachis; species Arachis stenosperma. The sequence goes on from NC_080381.1 coordinate 81,885,025, forward strand.
AAGTTCACCATACAATTCATATAGATTCAATCCTTCTCTCGAATGTAACTGAATCTGTGAAGAACAAGAGTTTCCTCTTAGATGAACCACTTGAATTGAGAAAGAGAAGAATTGTTGTCAACCCATTTAAATAAACAGAGCTCCTCCCCCTAATGAAGGTGGGGTTTAGTGAATCATAGCTCTAAATTCAACAACTATTGCAAGATAAACATTAAAATTAAATGGAGAAGAAATGAAGAATGAAGAAGAAGAAGTTCTTAAAACTGAATTTTGAAAGTTGCAAGAGAGACAAAATAGCTTTCGGGTATCCTCCCGAAAGTTATGAAAGCTATACTACTAAAAGTGCAAAAGTAAAAGTCTCTAAGTGTGGGAGAAGAGTCCCCCAAGTACAAAATTTAACTCTATTTATACTACTCCTAAGACTCATTTGGAGGTCCTCAATTGGATTGGCAATGTGGGCTTTTCCATGGTTAAGTTCTTGGTCCAATTAAGGAAGAATTCCCCTTTGAAAGTGGTGAAGAGAACAAGAGCAATTCCTCATCAATTCTGGCCCATCTGAGCGTTGTTGCCAAAAACGTAAGCTCTATGCACGTTGGCAACGTGCAAGTAATTTCCTAGGCACCAGGCTTGGTGCTTGGGCGTTGCCAGCCCAAGTTGTTGCCAAACACTTGGCCTTTTCTGAATTCAATTTTTGGTGCCCAAAGTTGCCTCTTGCTCAGCTTCAATTTCATGCTTCATGATGAGCGGATATTTTGTACGCTTTTTGGGGTAATTTCATGTAGATTTTAGCATGTTTTAATTAGTTTTTAGTTAATTATTATTAGTTTTTAGGCAAAAATCATATTTCTGGACTTTACTATGAGTTTGTGTGTTTTTCTGTGATTTCAGGTATTTTCTGGCTGAAATTGAGGGAGCTGAGCAAAAATCTGACTTAGGCTGAAAAAGGACTGCTGATGTTGTTGGATCCTGACCTCCCTGCACTCGAAATGGATTTTCTGGAGCTACAGGAGTCCAATTGGCGCGCTCTCAACGGCGTTGAAAAGTAGACATCCAGGGCTTTCCAGCAATATATAATAGTCCATACTTTGCGCAAGGATAGACGACGTAACTTGGCGTTGAACGCCAAGTACATGCTGCTGTCTGGAGTTAAACGCCAGAAAAACGTCATGATCCGGAGTTGAACGCCCAAAACACGTCAAAACCTGGAGTTTGACGCCAAGAAAGGCCTTTACACGTGAAAAGCTTTAGTCTCAGCCCCAGCACACACCAAGTGGGCCCCAGAAGTGGATTTCTGCACCAATTATCTTAGTTTATTCATTTTTCTGTAAACCTAGGTTACTAGTTTACTATTTAAACAACTTTTACAAACTCATCTTGTACCTCATGACATTTTCAGATCTGAATTACATACTTTTGACGGCATGAGTCTCTAAACTCCATTGTTGGGGGTGAGGAGCTCTGCAGCGTCTCAATGATTTAATACAATTCCTTTGTTTTCCATTCAAACACGCTTGTTCCTATCTAAGATGTTTATTCGCGCCTAACTGTGGAGAAGGTGATGATCCGTGACACTCATCACCTTCCTCAACCCATGAACGTGTGCCTGACAACCACCTCCGTTCTACATCAGATTGAATGAATATCTCTTAGATTCCCCAACAGAATCTTCGTGGTATAAGCCGGATTGATGGCAGCATTCATGAGAATCCGGAAAGTCTAAACCTTGTCTGTGGTATTCCGAGTAGGATTCCAGGATTGAATGACTGTGACGTGCTTCAAACTTTAACCTGCTGGGCGTTAGTGACAAACGCAAAAGAGGGATTCTATTCCAGTAGGAGCGGGAACCAACCGGTGATTGGCCGTACTGTGACAGAGTGCGTGCATTAGCTTTCACTGCGAGGATGGGAAGTAGCCACTGACAACGGTGACACCCTACAAAGAGCTTGCCATGGAAGGAACCTGCGTGTGAGAAGAGGAATTCAAGGAAGAGTAGAAATTCAAAGGACAAAGCATCTCCAAAACTCCAACATATTCTCCATTACTGCACAACAAGTAACGCTAGTACTCTTTATTATTCCAATATATTCCATAATCCTTTATAAACAAATAACTCTGTTGTTCAAGTAGCCCAAACAATTTTCTTGAAATCCTGACTAAGACAAATAAAATAAACATTGATTGCTTCAAACCAATAATCTCTGTGGATTCGACCCTTACTCACGTAAGGTATTACTTGGACGACCCAGTACACTTGCTGGTCAGTTGAACGAAGTTGATCTTGGACCATATTCTATTATCATATTCTATAAAGAGATACAATTTCGTCCACCAAGTTTTTGGCGCCGTTGCCGGGGATTATTGAGTTTGGACAATTGAAGGCTTATTTTATTTCTTAGATTAGGAATAATTTATTTTTATTTTTATTTTTTTTATTGTTATAGAGTCATTAAATCTTGATAGGATAGTTTATTTTCCAAAAAAAAAAATTTTTTTTTCAAAAATATTATTTTTCTTGATTAATTGTTAAATTTTCGTGAGTTTAGTGTCTTGTTCTAAGTTTGGTGTCAATTGCATATCTCATATTTTCTTTTAAAATTTTCGACTTGTGTTCTTTGTTCTTCATTGATCTTCAAGTTGTTCTTGCTTATTTTTCTTGTTGATCTTGAGTTTTTCTTGTTCTGTGTCTTTTCTTGTTTTTCTTGTGCTTTTTCAAAACATTAGTTTTCAAAAATTTAGTTTATCCATAAAAATAATACATCTTTAAAATACATTACATTTTTAATTCAGTTGGTTATAGTGTTGGCTTATGTTCTTGGCAATTGGGCACCAGTTCTTTTGAAAATCTTTTTCAAAAATAATTTTTCTTGGTTTAATCTGTGCCAAACTTTAAGTTTGGTGTTTTCTTGTTAATTTTAATATAATTTGCGAAAATTTGTCTTGGTTTTCTAAAAATTTTAAGTTTGGTGTTCTTTCTTGTGTTCTTGGTGTTCTTGTGAATCTTCAAAGTGTTCTTGAGTTTTTCTTGTGTCTTGATCTTAAAATTTTTAAGTTTGGTGTTCCTTGGTGTTTTCCCTCCAAAAAATTTTCGAAAAATAAGGAGCATTAGATCTAAAAATTTTAAGTCTTGTGTCTTTTGTGTGTTTTTCTCTTTCATCATAAAATTCAAAATTCAAAAAAAAAAAAATTTTTATATTTTCCAACTACTTTTTCGATTTTCTTCTTCTTTTTATTTTATTCCATTTTTATTTATTCCATCACTATATTTCAAACTATAAATTCTCAACTTGTATTCAATCATGGAAGCAAGTAGGAATGAACAGTCCAAGAGGACTCTGGGGTCATATGCCAACCCCACTACTGCTTCATATGGGAGTAGTATCTGTATACCCTCCATTGGAGTTAGTAGCTTTGAGCTGAATCCTCAGCTCATTATCATGGTGCAGCAAAACTGCCAGTATTCTGGTCTTCCACATGAAGAACCTACAGAGTTTCTGGCACAATTTCTGCAAATTGCTGATACAGTACATGATAAGGAAGTGGATCAGGATATCTACAGATTACTACTGTTTCCATTTGCTGTAAAAGATCAAGCTAAGAGGTGGTTAAATAACCAGCCTAAGAACAGCATAAAAACATGGAAACAGCTGTCAGAAAAATTCCTGAATCACTATTTCCCTCCCAAACAGATGACACAGCTAAGGCTAAACATCCAAGGCTTCAAACAAGGAGATAATGAATCCCTTTATGATGCTTGGGAGAGATACAGAGAGATGCTAAGAAAATGCCCCTCTGAAATGTTTTCAGAATGGGTGCAATTAGACATCTTCTACTATGGGCTTACAGAAAAAGCTCAGATTTCTCTAGACCACTCAGCTGGTGGATCTATACACATGAGAAAAACAATTGAAGAAGCTCAAGAGCTTATTGATACAGTTGCCAGAAATCAACATATGTATCTAAGCAGTGAATCTTCCATGAAAGGAGAAGCTAAAACAGTAACTGCAGAACTCAGTCCGGTGGATCAGGCTAATGAATTTAATCAGCAATTAGACTTTCTAACTCAGCAGCTAGCCGAATTCAAGGAGATATTACAGGAAACAAGAATGGCAAACAGGAACATGGAAGTGCAATTAAAGCAAACAGAAAAACGACTGTCAAAACAAATAGTAGAAGAATGCCAAGCAGTTCAATTAAGAAGTGGGAAAACATTAAATACCTCACTTCAAAGCAGCAAGAAGCAAGGACATGAACGAATAGCTAATCAAAATCCCTCTGAGGACAAGCAGAGCCCAGAAAGGGATAAAGCTGGCGCTGAACGCCCAGACCATGCTGATTCCTGGCGTTCAACGCCAGAAACAAGCTTGAATCTGGCATTGAACGCCCAAAAGGAGCATGGTTCTGGCGTTCAAACGCCAGTAACAAGCAAGGAAGTGGCGTCTAACGCCACTCCAGCTCCTACCTCTGGCATTCAAATGCCAGTAGGGAATCAGTCACATACAAGTGCTGATAACAAGGCTTCCCAACCCACTTCTGTAGGTAATAAACCTGCAGCAACTAAGGTTGAGGAATACAGAGCCAAAATGCCTTATCCTCAAAAACTCCGCCAAGCGGAACAAGATAAGCAATTTGCCCGCTTTGCAGACTATCTCAGGACTCTTGAAATAAAGATTCCGTTTGCAGAAGCACTTGAGCAAATACCCTCTTATGCTAAGTTCATGAAAGAGATCTTAAGTCATAAGAAGGATTGGAGGGAGACTGAAAAGGTTTACCTCACTAAAGAATGCAGTGCAGTCATTCTAAAAAGCTTACCTGAGAAGCTTAAAGATCCTGGGAGCTTTATGATACCATGCACATTAGAAGGTAATTGCACCAAGCAAGCTTTATGTGACCTTGGGGCAAGTATCAACCTAATACCTGCATCTACTATCAGAAAGCTTGGTTTAACTGAAGAAATCAAACCAACCAAGATATGTCTTCAACTTGCTGATGGCTCCATTAAATACCCATCAGGCGTGATTGAAGACATGATTGTCAAGGTTGGGCCATTTGCCTTTCCTACTGACTTTGTGGTGCTGGAAATGGAGGAGCACAAGAGTGCAACTCTCATTCTAGGAAGACCTTTCCTAGCAACTGGCCGAACCCTCATTGATGTCCAAAAAGGGGAAGTAACCTTGAGAGTCAATGAGGAGGAATTCAAGTTGAATGTGGTCAAAGCCATGCAACATCCAGACACCCCAAATGACTGCATGAGTGTTGACATGATTGATTCTCTGGTAAGAGAGGTCAATATGGCTGAGAGTCTCGAATCAGAGCTAGAGGACATCTTTAAAGATGTTCAGCCTGATTTGGAGGAGTCAGAGAAGATAATAGAACCTCTGAAAATCCCTCAGGAAGAGGAGAAACCTCCAAAACCCGAGCTCAAACCATTACCACCATCCCTGAAATATGCATTTCTGGGAGAAGGTGAAACCTTTCCTGTAATTATAAGCTCTACCTTGGAGCCACAGGAAGAGGAAGCACTAATTCAAGTGCTAAGGACGCACAAGACAGCTCTTGGGTGGTCCATTAGTGATCTTAAGGGCATTAGCCCAGCCAGGTGCATGCACAAAATCTTGTTGGAAGATGACGCCAAGCCAGTGGTTCAACCACAAAGGCGGCTGAATCCAGCTATGAAAGAAGTGGTGCAGAAAGAGGTCACTAAATTACTAGAGGCTGGGATTATTTATCCTATTTCTGACAGCCCCTGGGTGAGCCCTGTCCAAGTTGTCCCTAAGAAAGGAGGCATGACAGTAGTTCACAATGAAAAAAATGAACTGGTTCCTACAAGGACAGTTACAGGGTGGCGTATGTGTATTGATTATAGAAGGCTCAATACAGCCACCAGAAAGGATCATTTTCCTTTACCATTCATAGACCAGATGCTAGAAAGACTAGCAGGTCATGAATACTACTGCTTTCTGGATGGATATTCAGGTTATAATCAAATTGCAGTAGATCCCCAGGATCAAGAGAAAACGGCTTTCACATGCCCTTCTGGAGTATTTGCATACAGAAGGATGCCATTTGGCTTATGCAATGCACCTGCAACCTTTCAGAGGTGCATGCTCTCAATTTTCTCTGATATGGTGGAAAAATTCCTGGAAGTCTTCATGGATGACTTTTCAGTATTTGGAGACTCATTCAGCTCCTGCCTTAACCATTTAGCACTTGTTCTGAAAAGATGCCAAGAGACTAACCTGGTTTTAAACTGGGAAAAATGTCACTTTATGGTGACTGAAGGAATTGTCCTTGGGCACAAAATTTCGAACAAGGGGATAGAGGTGGACCAAGCTAAGGTAGAAGTAATTGAAAAATTACCACCACCTGCTAATGTTAAGGCAATCAGAAGTTTTCTGGGACATGCAGGGTTTTATAGAAGGTTTATAAAGGATTTTTCAAAAATCGCCAAACCTCTGAGCAACCTGCTAGCTGCAGACATGCCATTTATCTTTGATGAGGAGTGTCTGCAGGCATTTGAAACTCTGAAAGCTAAATTGGTCACAGCACCAATCATCTCTGCACCAGACTGGACATTACCATTTGAACTAATGTGTGATGCCAGTGACCATGCCATTGGTGCAGTGTTGGGGCAAAGGCATGACAAGCTTCTGCATGTCATTTACTATGCCAGCCGTGTGCTAAATGATGCACAGAAGAATTACACAACCACAGAAAAAGAGCTACTTGCAGTGGTTTACGCCATTGACAAATTCAGATCCTACTTAGTAGGATCAAAAGTGATTGTGTACACTGATCATGCTGCTCTTAAATATCTACTCACAAAGCAAGATTCAAAACCCAGACTCATCAGATGGGTGCTGCTTCTGCAAGAGTTTGATATAGAAATAAGAGACAGAAAAGGGACAGAAAATCAAGTAGCAGATCACCTGTCCCGAATAGAACCATTGGAAGGGGCGTCCCTCCCTCTCACTGAAATTTCTGAAACCTTTCCGGATGAGCAATTACTAGCCGTCCAGGAAGTGCCATGGTTTGCAGACATTGCAAACTACAAGGCAGTGAGATTCATACCCAAGGAGTACAGTAAGGTGCAATCAAAGAAATTAATCACAGATGCAAAATACTATCTCTGGGATGAACCATATCTCTTTAAGAGATGTGCAGACGGAGTAATCCGTAGATGTGTGCCTAAAGAAGAAGCACAGAAGATCCTTTGGCATTGCCATGGATCACAGTATGGAGGACATTTTGGAAGTGAACGAACAGCCACAAGAGTCCTCCAGAGTGGCTTCTACTGGCCTACTCTCTATAAAGATTCCCGAGCATTTGTGCTTAACTGTGATAGTTGCCAGAGATCAGGCAACCTGCCCCACAGTTATGCTATGCCTCAACAAGGAATCTTAGAAATTGAGTTTTTGATGTATGGGGTATTGACTTCATGGGACCTTTCCCACCATCATACTCAAACACCTATATTCTGGTGGCAGTGGATTATGTATCCAAATGGGTGGAGGCTATTGCAACACCCACTAATGACACTAAAACAGTGTTAAAATTCCTCCAGAAACATATCTTCAGCAGATTTGGTATCCCCAGAGTGTTAATCAGTGATGGGGGTACTCATTTCTGTAATAAGCAGCTCTACTCTGCTCTAGTCCGTTATGGAGTCAACCACAGGGTGGCTACTCCATATCACCCACAGACTAATGGGCAGGCAGAAGTCTCAAATAGAGAACTTAAAAGAATCCTGGAACGGACTGTAATTAACCGCAGAAAGGATTGGGCAAGAAGCTTGGATGATGCTCTGTGGGCATACAGAACAGCATTTAAGACCCCTATAGGGACCTCTCCATACCAGCTTGTGTATGGAAAGGCGTGTCACTTGCCAGTGGAACTGGAACACAAGGCCTACTGGGCAACCAGATTCCTGAACCTTGATGCCAAATTAGCTGGAGAAAAACGATTGCTCCAGTTAAATGAGCTAGAAGAGTTTAGACTCAATGCTTTTGAAAATGCAAAAATTTACAAGGAAAAAGCAAAAAATGGCATGATAAGAAATTGTCATCCAGAGTCTTTAAACCAGGGCAGAAAGTTCTGCTATTTAACTCTAGGCTCAAATTATTCCCCGGGAAATTAAAATCCCGGTGGAGAGGTCCATATGTAATTACAAGTGTATCACCATATGGCTACATAGAGCTTCAAGATAATGACTCTAACAAAAAGTTCATTGTCAATGGACAAAGAGTTAAACATTATCTTGAAGGCAATTTTGAGCAAGAATGCTCAAGACTGAGACTTAATTGAAGAATCAGTGATAGTCCAGCTAATGACATTAAAGAAGCGCTTGCTGGGAGGCAACCCAGCCATATACAAAGTTTAATTACTAATTAAATAAATTTTCTTTCTTTACAGGTTTAGGTCTAAGTATCTTCAAAGGTGAAATAACAAATTAACTGAAGTCCCAAGAGTTACAGAGAAATTTGGAAGTTCACTGGCATGAAAAAGCCAGTAAGAAACACTTTGGGCGTTAAACGCCCAAAAGAAGCACCCACTGGGCGTTTAACGCCAGTAAGGGTAGCCTTCTGGGCGTTAAACGCCAGAAAGGAGCATCTTCTGGGCGTTAAACGCCAGAAAGATGCACCTTCTGGGCGTTTAACGCCAATCTGCTAGCATTCTGGGCGTTTAGAAAAACGCCCAGTAAAGAAGGACTTCCTGGCGTTCAACGCCAGAAAGATGCATCACATGGGCGTTGAACGCCCAGGAGAAGCATCACATGGGCGTTAAACGCCCAAACCATGCACCATGTGGGCGTTTAACGCCAGGATGGTGGGAGGAGGTACAATTTCGTTTTTCTTTATATTTTTTCCAAATTTTTATGTTTCAATTCATGATTTCTTGCATCAACATATTTCAAATTATCATCTCTCATCCCAAATTAGAGTTCTAAAAATCCTAATTTCTAATATCCCTTTTTCAAAATATCAAAGGTATCTTAATCCATAAAGGACAAATTAATTTTCAATCCAATCAAACTCTTTTAAAAATTTGTTTTCAAAACTCAATTATCTTTTTTTTTAAAAAAAAAAAAAATCTTTTTCAAAATTAAATTTTTCAGATTTGTCTTTTAAATTCTTATTCATATCTTTCTCTTTTAAAAATTATATCTTTTTCTAATCATATCTTTTAAAATCATATCTTTTATCTTATCTCTTTCTTATTTTTCGAAAAATAACCCACCCCCCTCCCTATATCTTGTGTTCGGCGCCCTCCTCATCATCCAATCTGCTCTCCTCCTATCCCTCTTCTTTCTTCTCTTTTTGCTTGAGGACAAGCAAAGCTCTAAGTTTGGTGTGGATATCCGTGATCATCAAATTCATGGCCCCAAGAGGAAAACAACCCACCCAAAAGGGCAAGAAAGAAAGCGCTCCAAAGCCACTTTGGAATCAAGGGAAGTTCTTATCTAAAGAACATTCAAATCATTATTATAAAATAATGAGTCACAGATCAGTGATCCCGGAAGTCAGATTTGATTTGAAAGAAGATGAATATCCGGAGATCCAAGAGCAAATCAGAAACAGGCATTGGGAAATTCTGGCCAATCCTGAAACAAAAGTGGGAAGAAACATGGTTCAAGAGTTCTATGCTAATCTATGGCAGACAGAAAGGCAAAGAATCGTTGGAGCTGCTATCTTTGATCATAAAACTGTGGTCAGAGGAAAGATCATTCATACCAATCCTGACAGGATCAGGGAGATATTCAAGATTCCTCAACTAAAAGACGACCCAGACTCCTTTAATAGGAGAATGATGAGGGTCAATAAAGGATTGGACAGGATCTTGGAAGATATATGCGTTCCTGGAGCCAAGTGGACTACCAGCACAACTGGCGACCCAGTTCAACTAAAAAGGGAGGATCTAAAACCAGTAGCCAGAGGCTGGCTGGATTTCGTAGGGCGTTCCATATTGCCCACCAGCAACCGTTCTGAAGTAACCATCAAAAGAGCTGTCATGATTCACTGCATCATGTTGGGAAAAGAGGTAGAAGTCCATCAACTGATCTCATGTGAGCTATACAAAGTAGCAAACAGGAACTCTAAAGACGCCAGATTGGCCTATCCAAGCTTAATTTCTATGCTCTGCAAAGATGCCGGAGTGAAGATGGGAATAACAGAGTACATCCCAGTTGAAAAGCCAATTACTGGAATATCAATGGTCAGACAGCAACAAGATGATTCAACCAGGAAGAGAGCACAAGAAGCTCTCCCAGAACTGCCTCAATTCGAATATTGGGAACATCTTGAAGCCTCTATTTCCAGATTGCAAGAAGCTATGGATCAAATAAAGGAAGAACAGAATAATCAAAGTAGCATGCTTTGCAAACTGCTCAAAGAACAGGAGGAGCAAGGGCGTGATCTAAGGGAGCTGAAGCGCCAAAAATTAATCCTTGAACAACACCCCAGAGATTAGAAGAACACGTCCTTCCTCAAAACAAAAGGTTGCTGAGTTCCAATTTTCCTGCTTTAATTTAGTGATAGCATTTTTTATTTGAAATTCACCTTAGGAGATATTTAGTAGTAATTAGTATGTCTATTTTGATTTTATTTCCAATTAAGCTATAGTTTATTTTTCTCATCATCATCAGGCATGAATAAAGTAGTAGATTTTATTTTAGAATAAAGAAGTAATCTATATTTTTCGAGTTCTTAATAATAAAATTTATAATTAATTATATGTGGTGGCAATACTTTTTGTTCTCTGAATGAATGCTTGAACAGTGCATAAATTGTATTTTGAATTTGATGAATATTGGCTCCTGAAAGGATGAGGAACACGAAAAATATTATTGATGATCTGAAAAATCATGAAATTGATTCTTGAAGCAAGAAAAAGCAGTCAAAAAAAAAAATATATAATTACAATCAAAAGGAATAAAAGCCAAGCAGCCCTTAAAACCAAAAGGCAAGGGTAAAAAGGATCCAAGGCTTTGAGCATCTATGGATAGGAGGGCCCAAGGAAATAAAATCCAGGCCTAAGCGGCTAAATCAAGCTGTCCCTAACCATGTGCTTGTGTCATGAAGGTCCAAGTGAAAAGCTTGAGACTGAGTGGTTAAAGTCGTGATCCAAAGCAAAAGAGTGTGCTTAAGAGCTCTGGACACCACTGACTGGGGACTCTAGCAAAGCTGAGTCACAATCTGAAAAGGTTCACCCAGTTATGTGTCTGTGGCATTTATGTATCCGGTGGTAATACTGGAAAACAAAGTGCTTAGGGCCACAGCCAAGACTCATAAAATAACTGTGTTCAAGAATCAACATACTACACTAGGAGAGTCAATAATACTATCTGAATTCTGAGTTCCTAAGGATGCCAATTATTCTGAAAATTTAAAGATACAGGGGGATGCCAAAACTGTTCAGAGACAAAAAGCTACAAGCCCCGCTCATCTAATAAATTTGAACTTCATCTAAAACTCTGAAATATATACTACTTCTTAATTTCTGCTAGAACCTATTTTATTCATCTAGTTGCTTGAGGACAAGCAACAGTTTAAGTTTGGTGTTGTGATGAGCGGATATTTTGTACGCTTTTTGGGGTAATTTCATGTAGATTTTAGCATGTTTTAATTAGTTTTTAGTTAATTATTATTAGTTTTTAGGCAAAAATCATATTTCTGGACTTTACTATGAGTTTGTGTGTTTTTCTGTGATTTCAGGTATTTTCTGGCTGAAATTGAGGGAGCTGAGCAAAAATCTGACTTAGGCTGAAAAAGGACTGCTGATGCTGTTGGATCCTGACCTCCCTGCACTCGAAATGGATTTTCTGGAGCTACAAGAGTCCAATTGGCGCGCTCTCAACGGCGTTGGAAAGTAGACATCCAGGGCTTTCCAGCAATATATAATAGTCCATACTTTGCGCAAGGATAGACGACGTAACTTGGCGTTGAACGCCAAGTACATGCTGCTGTCTGGAGTTAAACGCCAGAAAAACGTCATGATCCGGAGTTGAACGCCCAAAACACGTCAAAACCTGGAGTTTGACGCCAAGAAAGGCCTTTACACGTGAAAAGCTTTAGTCTCAGCCCCAGCACACACCAAGTGGGCCCCAGAAGTGGATTTCTGCACCAATTATCTTAGTTTATTCATTTTTCTGTAAACCTAGGTTACTAGTTTACTATTTAAACAACTTTTACAAACTCATCTTGTACCTCATGACATTTTCAGATCTGAATTACATACTTTGACGGCATGAGTCTCTAAACTCCATTGTTGGGGGTGAGGAGCTCTGCAGCGTCTCAATGATTTAATACAATTCCTTTGTTTTCCATTCAAACACGCTTGTTCCTATCTAAGATGTTTATTCGCGCCTAACTGTGGAGAAGGTGATGATCCGTGACACTCATCACCTTCCTCAACCCATGAACGTGTGCCTGACAACCACCTCCGTTCTATATCAGATTGAATGAATATCTCTTAGATTCCCCAACAGAATCTTCGTGGTATAAGCCGGATTGATGGCAGCATTCATGAGAATCCGGAAAGTCTAAACCTTGTCTGTGGTATTCCGAGTAGGATTCCAGGATTGAATGACTGTGACGTGCTTCAAACTTTAATCTGCTGGGCGTTAGTGACAAACGCAAAAGAGGGATTCTATTCCAGTAGGAGCGGGAACCAACCGGTGATTGGCCGTACTGTGACAGAGTGCGTGCATTAGCTTTCACTGCGAGGATGGGAAGTAGCCACTGACAACGGTGACACCCTACAAAGAGCTTGCCATGGAAGGAACCTGCGTGTGAGAAGAGGAATTCAAGGAAGAGTAGAAATTCAAAGGACAAAGCATCTCCAAAACTCCAACATATTCTCCATTACTGCACAACAAGTAACGCTAGTACTCTTTATTATTCCAATATATTCCATAATCCTTTATAAACAAATAACTCTGTTGTTCAAGTAGCCCAAACAATTTTCTTGAAATCCTGACTAAGACAAATAAAATAAACATTGATTGCTTCAAACCAATAATCTCTGTGGATTCGACCCTTACTCACGTAAGGTATTACTTGGACGACCCAGTACACTTGCTGGTCAGTTGAACGAAGTTGATCTTGGACCATATTCTATTATCATATTCTATAAAGAGATACAATTTCGTCCACCACTTCACTATAAACTATTATATATGGTTGGAAAGCTCTGAATGTCAGCTTTCCAATGCAACTAGAAGCACCTCAATTGGATCTCTATAGCTCAAGTTATGCTCCTTTGAAGAGGGTATGGTCAGGCTGCCTGGCGTTTTTGGTGAACACGCCCATGATAACGCCCAAGGTTTCTGGGGTTCTAAATGTAGCTGGCTCTTGAATCTTCAAATGAACTTCAATCCCATGCTATGATATATGGATGGAAAGCTCTTGATGTCTATTTTCCAATGAAATTGGAATCATCTCATTTGGAGTTCTCTAGCTCAAGATATAAGCCATTGAAGAGAAGAAGGTCAGGCTGTCTGGCGTTGTTGCCCAAGTTGCTGGCAATAACGCCAGTGACAACGCCCACTGGAAGCATTCTGAGCGTTGGCAACTTGCATGGGCGTTGGCAACATGCTGAAGCTTCTTCTTTCTTCAATTTGGGCGTTGTTGCCCAAGTTATTGGCAACAATGCCAGTGACAACGCCCATTCCTTTTCTCCACTTCATTTTCCTTGTTTTTGGGGTTTAGAGTTTCTTCTGATTTGAGCTTCCATTTCTTACCACATTATGGACTATTGTATATCGTTGGAAAGCTCTGGATGTCAGCTTCTCAACACAATTGGAATCATATCAATTAGATCTCTGTGGTTCAAGTTATTCATCCTTGAAGAGGGGGAGGTCAAGCTGCCAACTCTGCTGAATACACACTAGCACGTTGCCAACTTGGTTTCCAAGTTGCCAACGTTCTTCCCTGGCAGCACCAAATGGGCGTTGGCAACTTGGTTTCCAAGTTGCCAACGTGTTGTTTGCTCCTGGTTGCACAAAATGGGCGTTGCCAACTTGGTTTCCAAGTTGCCAACTTGCTATTCCTCTTTGTTCCAAGCTTTCTTTGCTCCATTGTCTTCTTGCTTCATCACCTAACATAAACCAAAGAATTTTCCTCAAAGTTTTGCCATCTTATGCATTAAATTTCAAGGAAATCATTCATCTCAACTTGTATACAAACTTCTTGAATCATTTGCATAGATTATGTCAAATTTCACTTAGTTCTTGGTTTATGAATGCATGGAGGAAAAGTTCACAAATTTGTCTATTTATTTCAAAGAAAATGAATGAAGCTAAGCTAAAATTAACTAAACTAACTAGTAAAAAATGGCAAATATGCGAATGCATCATCTGGGTGTAGTATTATCCGGTGAATAAAAAAATAAAAAAAATTAGAAAAATTTAAAATTAAAAAAAAACTAAATTTTTTATTTTTGAATTTTTAAATTATAAGATTAAATTTTTTATTTAAATTATAAAAGTAAAATAAAGTCCAGCAATATCTAATAAATAACAGATCTGTAAATTTTTTATTTTTTTTATTTTTAAACTAAAAAAATAATTTTTTTTCTTATAGTAGAAAAATAAAATATTCCAAAAATATCTAAAAAATAAAAAAATTGAAAATTTCTAATTTTTTTAAATTAATTTTTTCTTAATTTACGAACACGTGTAGCAAAAAAAAGTCAACTGCATCCGGTGAATAAAAAAATATTTTTAGAAAAATTTAAAATTTTAAAAAACTAAAATTTTTATTTTTGAATTTTTAAATTATAAGATTAAATTTTTTATTTAAAGTTGAAAAATAAAATAAAGTCCAGCAATATCTAGTAAAGAACAGATCTATAAATTTCTTATTTTTTTAATTTTTATACTATAAAAATAATATTTTTTCTATTATTGTAAAAAGAAAATATTCCAAAAATATCCAAAAAATAAAAAAAATTGAAAAATTTTAAATTTTTAAACTAATTTATTATTAATTTGTGAACAAGTGTAGCAAAAAAGTGATGAGCGGAAAACGATCCGACACAAAACTCACCGGCAAGTTTACCGGGTCGCATCAAGTAGTAATAACTCACTTAGAGTGAGGTCGATCCCACAGGGATTGATGGATCAAGCAACTTTAGTGGGTGATTAGTTTAGTCAAGCTATCATTGAGTGAATTGTGTGAATTTGTGTTGACAGGAATTAAATTGCATAGAATGTAAAGGGGAGTGGCTGAATTGCAGGAAATTAAAGGAGATAAAAAGAAAAAGAACTGAATCTTAAAGTGCAAGTAATGTAAATTGCGGAAACTTAAAGTGCAAGAAATGTAAATGACTTGAATTATAAAGGGGGAGTGGGAATTGGATCTGCAGGAATTAAATAAAGAAGGTAAAATTAAACAGGCAGAAGAGTAGATGATGGATTCAATTCAACCAGATTTCAGATCAAAAGGAAAACAAGCTTGGTGTGGCAATTAAACAAGGAAATTAAAATAGAAATCAATAGATCTCAGGACCCAAGAGACTAGATAGCCAAGTTGATGGGTTATTTTGTTGAGAAATGAATCTCTCCCAAAACAACACTAATCTAACCGGCAAGTGCACCGGGTCGCATCAAGTAATAAAAACTCACGGGAGTGAGGTCGATCCCACAGGGATTGAAGGATTGAGCAATTTTAGTTTAGTGGTTGATTTAGTCAAGCGAATCAAGATTTGGTTGATTGATTGGTGAATTGCAAAATTTAAATGGCATTGAAAGTACAGGGAATGGGAAATTGGCATGAATTTAAAGATAACAAAATTTAAAGTGCTGAATCTTAAGAAACAAGAAATTAAATGGCAGAGACTTAAAGAGCAAGAAATGTAAATTGCAAGAATCTTAAATGACAAGAAATGTAAATGGCTTGAAATGTAAAGGGGATTGGGACTTGGATTTGCATGAATTAAACAAAGAGAAGTTAAATTGCACCAAACAGAAGAGTAAATGGGAATTGGGGTTGGATCAAATTCAAGACAGAAAAGTAAATAAACAAATAAAGCAAGAAACAGAGAATTGAAATGGGAGAATTAGATCTCAGGACCCAGAGACTAGAAAACCAAGTCTAGATCTCAATGCCTTCCTAGATCCAACAAGAACAATAGCAAGAGAATTGTAAATTGCAAAGAAATTAGATAAAGAAGCAAGTAATCAAAATGGAAATTAAATTGCAGTGAAAATGAACAGAGAGATCCGAGGGGAGATTGAAACAGAATTCCTTCAATTCTCCAACCCAAGATCCAAGACAATTGTAATTGAAATTAAAAGCAATAAAACTAAGAGGAAGAGAATGGAATTCTCCTTCCCCAAACTAAGAAACTCAAGATCACTCTCTGTAACTAAAATTTAAAAGGAAAGCTCTATGAAAAATCAGAAAAGGGAGCTCCTCGACTATCTTGAATTCTAGCCTATTTATACACTTTCTTCAATTGATCTTCAAGCCTTGAGTTGGGCCTTTGCTCTTGGTGGAATTGGGTTGAAAGAGGCCTTGGTTAATTGCTCTTGAAGTTTGGAGAGAAACCCAAGTGAACCATTTGAACCGGATTTGAATTTTGCAAAGTTGGATTAAAAGTTTGAGTCAAAGTTAGGGGGCTAACTTTGAAGCTAACTTTTCATATCAGCAGCCCACATTTCCTGATGCCAACGTTGGTGCCAAAGTTAGGGGGCTAACTTCAGCGCCAACGTTGGCCCTTCCTTATGCATGAATGGCGCCAACGTTAGCCTCCAAGTTAGGGGGCTAACGTTGGCGCAAACTTTGGCCACCCCTGGGAAAAAATTCTCATGCCAACGTTAGCCTCCAAGTTAGGGGGCTAACGTTGGCGCAAACTGTGGCTACCCTGGGTGAGAATTGTCATGCCAACGTTAGCCTCCAAGTTAGGGGGCTAACGTTGGCGCAAACTTTGAGTGCCCAGGGAAGAAATTTCAACTTCTCACGTTAGCCTTCAAGTTAGGGGGCTAACTTTGAGGCTAACTTTTCACCAAAAGTTTGTGCCAAAGTTTGAGGGCTAACTTCAACTCCAACTTTATGTTTCCTGGTTCAATTTCACTTGTTTCATTGTCTCCCCTTTGCTTCTAGCCATTCCTTCTTGCTTCAACCTTTTTCCAAGCTTTCTTCACCTATCATAAATCAACCAAACACATCAAAGCTATGTTCAAAATCATGAGATGTTCATTCTATCCTAATATGCACCAATTATGGCATCAAACCTCATGAAATTGTATTAATTTATCTATGGTTGATTCAATCAAAGGAAGCATGAAAATCTACCTAAATTGGCTTGCTTGTAGCTCAAGAAAGTGCATAATTCAAGTGAAAACAAAAGAAAAAGACTAGTGAAACTAGGCTAAGATGACTTGTCATCACAACACCAAACTTAAAACTTGCTTGTCCCCAAGCAAGAAATGAATTATGCTCAGAGGTTCTTTCAATTAAGACGGATTGAAGAACCCTTGTAAGGTACAGTGAGTGAAGTGATCAAGTAACAGTGGGATGAACTCTAAATCATATGCTCATGCAAGGGCTTCAGTGCTCACTAGTCCTCACATATTGGGAGTCGTAGGTCTTAGGATTGTCACCCAAATGATATCATGGAGATCTCTTTATATGTAATCACCTTGAAGCAGCTTATAATTTTTGTGTTTTGGCCTCGACTCTAAGTGTCATGTCTCAAGGCGGCTCTTTAGATAAGTTTTCAATCAATACTCCTAAACCAGTTGGTTTTAAGGTATTAGGTGTTAAAGCACCCCTAAGGATTTACTTGCTCAAGCCTCTTTCCTTGACACACTTCAACCACAAGCATTTACTAGGATAACAACTCTTTGAGTTCTTGTTTCTTTCTTTCTTTTTCTGCCTAGTAATTGATGCTCAGAGCCTTGGGCCATGTTCTTTTTGTTTTTGTATTTTCTTTTCTTTCTTTTGTTTTGTTTGCTGCTTCTTGGATCAATAGATTTTTGAGAATCTCCACAATACTTCTTTGAACTCCATATCCTGCCTATGAGCTCCCATGCAGGTTTTCACAAGCATGCAACCTCAATACATAATCATACAACTAGAACCACCACTTCTCCTAATCTTTTGCTTACCTCAAAATTGTTGAATCCCTCAATCCTTCTTTTCAAAGAACTTTCATGTGATGTATTCTTGAAAATTGAGCGCAAACAAGTTTTGAAGATAAGAATGTTGTGAATAATCAAGCATCTTGCTTATTGAATTATAAAGAAAGACTATGCTATGCAGGCAGGCAGGGCAAATAAGGATATAATCCAACTTTCAATTACTGCAATATTTGATGTAAAACAATCACTTAACAATACAACCTGTTGAAGTTCACTTGCTGTCCTTCTTCTCATCATCATCAATTCTGACTTTCATGTTCATCTTTCACCTCTTTGGTTGATGATGCTAAAAATCTCCAAAAGTTTGTATGATATTCTGCAGTGATATTGAAAGTTGCTTGTTCCCCAAGCACTTAGAAACAGTGGTTAGTCTGCATGATTTATTTGTGGGCTTTTTGAACTTACTTTGGTGTGGGAACACCAAACTTAGTACCTTGCCAAAGGTTTTCATTAACCATGTGTGAAATTCTTTTTCTCAAAACTAATAAGGCTGAATACTAGAAAACAGCAAAATAGTTAACTAATTCATCCATTATGCTTGAAGCCCATATTATGCATGAGGTGAGAATGTGTGTTATAATGGGATTTTGGTGGAACATCAAACTTAGAATCCTACATTCTCCCTTAAATTGTTTTTGGTGTGTAACACCAAACTTAGCTTCTTGCAATCTAGATAAAACTAGTTAACAGTTTTATTGAATTGGATATGAAAAGATGGTTACCTCTGGTTGGGTTGCCTCCCAACAAGCGCTCTTTTATTGTCACTAGCTTGACATCCTCTGCACTTGTTTAGCTCGGATTCTGTGCTTCCTTCTCCTTGTCCCCTTGTCCTCCTAAGTGAAACTTTGCCTTATGATGTTCATCCTGGATGATTGATTCTTTTCCTTTAGCCATCTTCTCACTCACTTCTGTGATGTTCTTAGCTAACTGTTTCATTTGCCTCTCAATTCTTCCGAGTGAGGCCTCATGGTTCTTGCTTATCATCTCTTGATGTTTCATCATTTTCTCTACTAAGATTTCCAGATTCGTGATCCTCTGAGAGTCTTGTGAGATTGGTTGGTTGTGGGGTGTTAGGGGTTGGAAGGATGGATGATGTGGTGGTATGTTGTGATTGTTGTTGATATGGTGAATTTTTTGCAGGTTTGGGCAATTGGGGTTGTTGTAATTGAAGTCCCTTTGTTCATGATATTGAGATTCCTTCATTCCTAGATAAGAATGTGGCTTCCATGGTGGAAATTGTGCCTTCACTATGGTAGAATGGAGAAAGTCAATTTGTCTAGCTATTGACCCCAATTGTTGCTGAGTTTGCAGATGTAGCTGTTTGCTTTGATTCATAACTGCCTTCATTCCTTCAAGATTCATCATCTCCTTGTCTGAAGTTGCATTCTGTAGAGTCTCAAATGAGTGTTGGTTATTGGCTTTCTTGTTATTGAGCTCTGCAGTTCCTTGGCCAGCTGCTGTTGCTTTAAGAAGGTTATCTAAGATGTAATCCACTGCTCTCCTTGTTTCTGGGGTTAATCCTTCATAGAATGCTTGGAAACCCTCTTTCATCTTGATGTTTTGTTAGGATGAGGAGAATTTGGCCAGAAATTTGGTAACCAAATCGTCCCAACTAGTAATACTTCCTTGGGGAAAGGTTTCGAACCATTGTGCAGCTTCATTCTTTAGTGAGAAGGGAAATAGCAAGAGCTTAAAGGTGTCATGATTTACACCATTGGGGTTGACAGCACCACAAGTCCTTAGAAAAATGGATATATGTTGTTCAGGATCTTCCACTGGATTTCCGCTGTAAGAACAATTTTTCTTGATTGATGTAATGAGTTGCGGATTCATGTTGTGGTGTTCTTCTTTCTCAGAAACTCCTTCTTCAATGATATCTTTCCCTTTGGCTGCTCTACTTTCCTGTGACATATAAATAAATCACAAGGAATACTCAGTGGTATTTTTGGAAAATAGAGTGTAGTTATTTGTGACAAAACTTCAAATAGTTAGCGTGTTAACAGAGGCAAAACTTCAAACAGTTAGTGGGTTAGTCAAAAATAAAGAAAAATGCTTGATCTAAACTTCCACCTCACTTAATCATTGTCAATCTAATCAATCCCCGGCAACGGCGCCAAAAACTTGATGGGTTATTTTGTTGAGAAATGAATCTCTCCCAAAACAACACCAATCTAACCGGCAAGTGCACCGGGTCGCATCAAGTAATAAAAACTCACGGGAGTGAGGTCGATCCCACAGGGATTGAAGGATTGAGCAATTTTAGTTTAGTGGTTGATTTAGTCAAGCGAATCAAGATTTGGTTGATTGATTGGTGAATTGCAGAATTTAAATGGCATTGAAAGTACAGGGAATGGGAAATTGGCATGAATTTAAAGATAACAAAATTTAAAGTGCTGAATCTTAAGAAACAAGAAATTAAATGGCAGAAACTTAAAGAGCAAGAAATGTAAATTGCAAGAATCTTAAATGACAAGAAATGTAAATGGCTTGAAATGTAAAGGGGATTGGGACTTGGATTTGCATGAATTAAACAAAGAGAAGTTAAATTGCACCAAACAGAAGAGTAAATGGGAATTGGGGTTGAATCAAATTCAAGACAGAAAAGTAAATAAACAAATAAAGCAAGAAACAGAGAATTGAAATGGGAGAATTAGATCTCAGGACCCAGAGACTAGAGAACCAAGTCTAGATCTCAATGCCTTCCTAGATCCAACAAGAACAATAGCAAGAGAATTGTAAATTGCAAAGAAATTAGATAAAGAAGCAAGTAATCAAAATGGAAATTAAATTGCAGTGAAAATGAACAGAGAGATCCGAGGGGAGATTGAAACAGAATTCCTTCAATTCTCCAACCCAAGATCCAAGACAATTGTAATTGAAATTAAAAGCAATAAAACTAAGAGGAAGAGAATGGAATTCTCCTTCCCCAAACTAAGAAACTTAAGATCACTCTCTGTAACTAAAATTTAAAAGGAAAGCTCTATGAAAAATCAGAAAAGGGAGCTCCCCGACTATCTTGAATTCTAGCCTATTTATACACTTTCTTCAATTGATCTTCAAGCCTTGAGTTGGGCCTTTGCTCTTGGTGGAATTGGGTTGAAAGAGGCCTTGGTTAATTGCTCTTGAAGTTTGGAGAGAAACCCAAGTGAACCATTTGAACCGGATTTGAATTTTGCAAAGTTGGATTAAAAGTTTGAGTCAAAGTTAGGGGGCTAACTTTGAAGCTAACTTTTCATATCAGCAGCCCACATTTCCTGATGCCAACGTTGGTGCCAAAGTTAGGGGGATAACTTCAGCGCCAACGTTGGCCCTTCCTTATGCATGAATGGCGCCAACGTTAGCCTCCAAGTTAGGGGGCTAACGTTGGCGCAAACTTTGGCCACCCCTGGGAAAAAATTCTCATGCCAACGTTAGCCTCCAAGTTAGGGGGCTAACGTTGGCGCAAACTGTGGCTACCCTGGGTGAGAATTGTCATGCCAACGTTAGCCTCCAAGTTAGGGGGCTAACGTTGGCGCAAACTTTGAGTGCCCAGGGAAGAAATTTCAACTTCTCACGTTAGCCTTCAAGTTAGGGGGCTAACTTTGAGGCTAACTTTTCACCAAAAGTTTGTGCCAAAGTTTGAGGGCTAACTTCAACTCCAACTTTATGTTTCCTGGTTCAATTTCACTTGTTTCATTGTCTCCCCTTTGCTTCTAGCCATTCCTTCTTGCTTCAACCTTTTTCCAAGCTTTCTTCACCTATCATAAATCAACCAAACACATCAAAGCTATGTTCAAAATCATGAGATGTTCATTCTATCCTAATATGCACCAATTATGGCATCAAACCTCATGAAATTGTATTAATTTATCTATGGTTGATTCAATCAAAGGAAGCATGAAAATCTACCTAAATTGGCTTGCTTGTAGCTCAAGAAAGTGCATAATTCAAGTAAAAACAAAAGAAAAAGACTAGTGAAACTAGGCTAAGATGACTTGTCATCACAAGTCTAGATCTCACTGCCTTCCTAGATCCAAATCCAAAATT
Source organism: Arachis stenosperma (assembly GCF_014773155.1). Lineage (NCBI taxonomy): Eukaryota > Viridiplantae > Streptophyta > Magnoliopsida > Fabales > Fabaceae > Arachis > Arachis stenosperma. Next base: position 81,907,190 of record NC_080381.1, read on the forward strand.
CAATAACAAGAAATGTAAATATCAAGCAGGAGAAAGAAAATGAAGCAGTAAAGAGAAATTTAAATTCAATGGTGCAGAAAAGTAAACAAGAGATCTCAAGGTGAGATTGAGACAGAACTTCCTCAATTCTCCACACCCAAGACTCAGATAATGCTTTGTAGGAAAGTAAACAAGAAAACCCAGGGGAAGAGAATTCAATTCTCCTCCCAGAAACTCTCTAAGAATGCAAAATGAGCTCTCCCAAAAACTCTCAATGAAAACTCCAAAGGAAAAGCTCCCCTAAAACTTCAAATCCTAAGCTATATATACACTTTCTTCTAATGATCTTCAAGCCTTCAATTGGGCCTTGGCCTTGATGGAATTGGGTTGAATTAAGCCTCTGTTGCTTGCTCTTGGTGTTGGGAAGAAATCCACTTGTGAACCGGGCCGAATGACTTTCACGTTTGAGGCAACGTTTGAGGTCAAACGTTGCCTCAAACGTTGCCGTGTGAAATTATGCAGCAGGCCTTACTTTGCTGTCATCCACGTTTGGCTCAACGTTTGAGGTCAAACGTGAGCTCAAACGTGGATCCCTCATGCATTCTTTTTGGCCAACGTTTGGCCCAACGTTTGAGGTCAAACGTTGGCGCAAACGTGGCTCAATTAGCTCATCAATCAGGGGGTTCTTCCATGCTCCTAATAGCCCAAGATGTAGCCAACGTTTGACCCAAAGTTTGAGGTCAAACGTTGGCTCAAACGTCGCTGCCAAAAGCTCACTCTGCCTCCTCTTAGGTGCCAACGTTTGCCTCAACGTTTGAGGTCAAACGTTGGCGCAAACGTTGGGAACATTGCCAGTTTTGGAAGCTTGAACGTGCTGTCCACCCCATACTATTAAACATTGTTGGAAAGCCCTGAATGTCTACTTTCCAATGCCGTTGGAAGCGCATCATTTGGAGCTCCACAGCTCGAGTTATACTCCGTCGAAGGTGCAGAGGTCAGCTGGCCTTACTACAGGTTGGTGTCATGTTTGTTTATGCACTTTTCGGGGCAGTTTTCTCCCTCAATTTTTATATTCACCATGTAGTGCCATATATGCTTGGAAAGCTCTCGATTCCTATTTTACAATGCTTTTGGAATCACCTCATTTGGAGCTCTGTAGCTCAAGTTATTCTCGTTGGACGTATACCCCTTCAGGCTGTGGGGAGCAACGTTTCCAGCAACGTTGGAGCACCAACTTTGGCTCCAACATTGCTTTCCTTTGCTTCCTTTCATGGCCTTCTTGTTGCCTCTTTCTTCAACCTTCCTTCAAGCCCTTTTGGTCACCTATCATCAATCAACAATTGCATCAAAGCTATGCTATAATCATGAGAGTTCTTCTTCTTCTTGATATATAAGCAATTATTGCACAAAAACTCATGAAAATGCATCAATTTATCCATGGTTAATTGAATCTAAGGAAACATGAATTTCTACCCAAATGGCTTACTTGTAACTCAAGAAAGTGCATAAAACCTATAAAAAAAAAAGAAAAAGCATAGAAAAACATGACATGATGACATGTCATCAAAAAGGTCAACTGTCTGGGTGTAGTATTATCCGGTGAATAAAAAAATAAAAAAATTAGAAAAATTTAAAATTTAAAAAAAGTAAATTTTTTATTTTTGAATTTTTAAATTATAAGATTAAATTTTATTATTTAAATTATAAAAGTAAAATAAAGTCCAGCAATATCTAATAAATAACAGATCTGTAAATTTTTTATTTTTTTTATTTTTAAACTAAAAAAATAATTTTTTTCTTATAGTAGAAAAATAAAATATTCCAAAAATATCTAAAAAATAAAAAAATTGAAAATTTCTAATTTTTTTAAATTAATTTTTTCTTAATTTACGAACACGTGTATCAAAAAAAAAGTCAACTGAATCCGGTGAATAAAAAACTATTTTTACAAAAATTTAAAATTTTAAAAAACTAAGTTTTTTATTTTTGAATTTTTAAATTATAAGATTAACTTTTTTTATTTAAAGTTGAAAAATAAAATAATGTCCAACAATATCTAGTAAAGAACAGATCTATAAATTTCTTATTTTTTTAATTTTATACTATAAAAATAATATTTTTTCTATTAGTAGAAAAAGAAAATATTCCAAAAATATCCAAAAAATAAAAAAATTGAAAAATTCTAAATTTTTAAACTAATTTATTCTTAATTTGTGAACAAGTGTAGCAAAAAAAGTCAACTGTTCGGGTGTAGTATTATTCGGTGAATAAAAAAATAAAAAAATATTTTTAGAAAATTTTAAAATTAAAAGAAAACTAAATTTTTTATTTTTGAATTTTTAAATTAAAAGATTAAATTTTTTTATTTAAATTAGAAAAACAAAACAAAGTCCAACAATATCTAATAAACAACAAATCTGTAAATTTCTTTTTTTTTTAAATTTTTAAACTACAAAAATAATTTTTTTCATATAGTATAAAAATAAAATATTCCAAAAATATCCAAAAAATAAAAAAATTGAAACATTCTAATTTTTTTAAATTATTTTTTCTTAATTTGCGAACACGTATAGCAAAAACAGATCAACTATCTGGGTGTAGTATTATTCGGTAAAGAAAAAAATAAAAAAATTAGAAAATTTTAAAATTAAGAAAAACTAAATATTTTATTTTTGAATTTTTAAATTATAAGATTAAATTTTTTTATTTAAATTATAAAAGTAAAATAAAGTCCAGCAATATCTAATAAATAACAGATCTGTAAATTTTTTATTTTTTTAATTTTTAAACTAAAAAAATAATTTTTTTCTTATAGTAGAAAAATAAAATATTCCAAAAATATCTAAAAAATAAAAAATTGAAAAGTTCTATTTTTTTTAAATTAATTTTTTCTTAATTTACGAACACGTGTAGCAAAAATAAGTCAACTGCATCCGGTGAATAAAAAATATTTTTAGAAAAATTTAAAATTTTAAAAAACTAAAATTTTTATTTTTGAATTTTTAAATTATAAGATTAAATTTTTTTATTTAAAGTTGAAAAATAAAATAAAGTCCAGCAATATCTAGTAAAGAACAGATCTATAAATTTCTTATTTTTTTAATTTTTATACTATAAAAATAATATTTTTTCTATTATTGTAAAAAGAAAATATTCCAAAAATATCCAAAAAATAAAAAAATTGAAAAATTCTAAATTTTTAAACTAATTTATTATTAATTTGTGAACAAGTGTAGCAAAAAAGTCAACTGTCTGGGTGTAGTATTATCCGGTGAATAAAAAAATAAAAAAAATTTAGAAAAATTTAAAATTAAAAAAAACTAAATTTTTTATTTTTGAATTTTTAAATTATAAGATTAAATTTTTTTATTTAAATTATAAAAGTAAAATAAAGTCCAGCAATATCTAATAAATAACAGATTTGTAAATTTTTTATTTATTTTATTTTTAAACTAAAAAAATAAATTTTTTTCTTATAGTAGAAAAATAAAATATTCCAAAAATATCTAAAAAATAAAAAATTGAAAATTTCTAATTTTTTTAAATTAATTTTTTCTTAATTTACGAACACGTGTAGCAAAAAAAAAGTCAACTGCATCCGGTGAATAAAAAAATATTTTTAGAAAAATTTAAAATATTAAAAAACTAAAATTTTAATTTTTGAATTTTTAAATTATAAGATTAAATTTTTTATTTAAAGTTGAAAAATAAAATAAAGTCCAGCAATATCTAGTAAAGAACAGATCTATAAATTTCTTATTTTTTTAATTTTTATACTATAAAAATAATATTTTTTCTATTATTGTAAAAAGAAAATATTCCAAAAATATCCAAAAAATAAAAAAATTGAAAAATTCTAAATTTTTAAACAAATTTATTCTTAATTTGTGAACAAGTATAGCAAAAAAAGTCAACTGTTCGGGTGTAGTATTATTCGGTGAATAAAAAAATAAAAAAATATTTTTAGAAAATTTTAAAATTAAAAGAAAACTAAATTTTTTATTTTTGAATTTTTAAATTATAAGATCAAATTTTTTTATTTAAATTAGAAAAACAAAATAAAGTCTAACAATATCTAATAAACAACAAATCTGTAAATTTCTTTTTTTTTTTAATTTTTAAACTAAAAAAATAATTTTTTTCATATAGTATAAAAATAAAATATTCCAAAAATTTCCAAAAAAAAAATTCAAACATTCTAATTTTTTTTAAATTATTTTTTCTTAATTTGCGAACACGTATAGCAAAAAAAGGTCAACTGTCTGGGTGTAGTATTTTCCGGTGAATAAAAAAATAAAAAAATAATTTTAGAAAAATTTAAAATAAAAAAACTAAATTTTTTATTTTTGAATTTTTAAATTATAAGATTAAATTTTTTTATTTAAATTATAAAAATAAAATAAAGTCCAGCAATATCTAATAAATAACAGATCTGTAAATTTCTTATTTTTTTAATTTTTAAACTAAAAAAATAATTTTTTTCTTATAGTAGAAAAATAAGATATTCCAAAAATATCTAAAAAAAATTGAAAAGTTCTAATTTTTTTAAATTAATTTTTTCTTAATTTCCGAACAAGTGTAGCAAAAAAAAACGTCAACTACATCCGGTGAATAAAAAACTATTTTTAGAAAAATTTAAAATTTTAAAAAACTAAATTTTTTATTTTTGAATTTTTAAATTATAAGATTAATTTTTTTTTATTTAAAGTTGAAAAATAAAATAATGTCCAACAATATCTAGTAACGAACAGATCTATAAAGTTCTTATTTTTTAATTTTTATACTATAAAAATAATATTTTTTCTATTAGTAGAAAAAGAAAATATTCCTAAAATATCCAAAAAATAAAAAAATTGAAAAATTCTAAATTTTTAAACTAATTTATTCTTAATTTGTGAACAAGTGTAGCAAAAAAAGTCAACTATTCGGGTGTAGTATTATTCGGTGAATAAAAAAATAAAAAATATTTTTAGCAAATTTTAAAATTAAAAGAAAAATAAATTTTTTATTTTTGAATTTTTAAATTATAAGATTAAATTTTTTTATTTAAATTAGAAAAACAAAATAAAGTCCAACAATATCTAATAAACAATAAATCTGTAAATTTCTTTTTTTTTAATTTTTAAACTAAAAAATAATTTTTTTCATATAGTATAAAAATAAAATATTTCAAAAATATCCAAAAAATATAAAAATTGAAACATTCTAATTTTTTTTAAATTATTTTTTCTTAATTTGCGAACACGTATAGCAAAAAAAGGTCAACTGTCTGGGTGTAGTATTTTTCGGTGAATAAAAAAATAAAAAAATTAGAAAAATTTCAAAATTAAAAAAAACTAAATTTTTAATTTTTGAATTTTTAAATTATAAGATTAAATTTTTTTATTTAAATTATAAATGTAAAATAAAGTTCAGCAATATCTAATAAATAACAGATCTGTAAATTTTTTATTTTTTTTATTTTTAAACTAAAAAAATAATTTTTTTTCTTATAGTATAAAAATAAAATATTCCAAAAATATCTAAAAAATAAAAAAATTGAAAAGTTCTAATTTTTTTAAATTAATTTTTTCTTAATTTACGAACACGTGTAGCAAAAAAAAAAGTCAACTGCATCCGGTGAATAAAAAACTATTTTTAGAAAAATTTAAAATTTTAAAAAACTAAATTTTTTATTTTTGAATTTTTAAATTATAAGATTAAATTTTTTTATTTAAAGTTGAAAAATAAAATAATGTCCAACAATATCTAGTAAAGAACAGATTTATAAATTTCTTATTTTTTTAATTTTTATACTATAAAAATAATATTTTTTCTATTAGTAGAAAAAGAAAATATTCCAAAAATATCCAAAAAATAAAAAAATTGAAAAATTCTAAATTTTTTAACTAATTTATTCTTAATTTGTGAACAAGTGTAGCAAAAAAAGTCAACTGTTCGGATGTAGTATTATTCGGTGAATAAAAAAATAAGAAAATATTTTTAGAAAATTTTTAAATTAAAAGAAAACTAAATTTTTTATTTTTGAAATTTTAAATTATAAGATTAAATTTTTTTATTTAAATTATAAAAATAAAATAAAGTCCAGCAATATCTAATAAATAACAGATCTGTAAATTTCTTATTTTTTTAATTTTTAAACTAAAAAAATAATTTTCTTCTTAAAGTAGAAAAATAAGATATTCCAAAAATATCTAAAAAAAATTGAAAAGTTCTAATTTTTTTAAATTAATTTTTTCTTAATTTCCGAACAAGTGTAGCAAAAAAAACGTCAACTACATCCGGTGAAAAAAAAACTATTTTTAGAAAAATTTAAAATTTTAAAAAATTAAATTTTTTATTTTTGAATTTTTAAATTATAAGATTAATTTTTTTTTATTTAAAGTTGAAAAATAAAATAATGTCCAACAATATCTAGTAAAGAACAGATCTATAAAGTTCTTATTTTTTTAATTTTTATACTATAAAAATAATATTTTTTCTATTAGTAGAAAAAGAAAATATTCCTAAAATATCCAAAAAATAAAAAAAATTGAAAAATTCTAAATTTTTAAACTAATTTATTCTTAATTTGTGAACAAGTGTAGCAAAAAAAGTCAACTGTTCGGGTGTAGTATTATTCGGTGAATAAAAAAATAAAAAATATTTTTAGCAAATTTTAAAATTAAAAGAAAAATAAATTTTTTATTTTTGAATTTTTAAATTATAAGATTAAATTTTTTTATTTAAATTAGAAAAACAAAATAAAGTCCAACAATATCTAATAAACAATAAATCTGTAAATTTCTTTTTTTTTAATTTTTAAACTAAAAAATAATTTTTTTCATATAGTATAAAAATAAAATATTTCAAAAATATCCAAAAAATATAAAAATTGAAACATTCTAATTTTTTTAAATTATTTTTTCTTAATTTGCGAACACGTATAGCAAAAAAAGGTCAACTGTCTGGGTGTAGTATTTTTCGGTGAATAAAAAAATAAAAAAATTAGAAAAATTTAAAATAAAAAAAAACTAAATTTTTAATTTTTGAATTTTTAAATTATAAGATTAAATTTTTTATTTAAATTATAAAAGTAAAATAAAGTCCAGCAATATCTAATAAATAACAGATCTGTAAATTTTTTATTTTTTTTTATTTTTAAACTAAAAAAATAATTTTTTTTCTTATAGTAGAAAAATAAAATATTCCAAAAATATCTAAAAAATAAAAAAATTGAAAAGTTCTAATTTTTTTAAATTAATTTTTTCTTAATTTACGAACACGTGTAGCAAAAAAAAAGTCAACTGCATCCGGTGAATAAAAACTATTTTTAGAAAAATTTAAAATTTTAAAAAACTAAATTTTTTATTTTTGAATTTTTAAATTATAAGATTAAATTTTTTTATTTAAAGTTGAAAAATAAAATAATGTCCAACAATATCTAGTAAAGAACAGATTTATAAATTTCTTATTTTTTTAATTTTTATACTATAAAAATAATATTTTTTCTATTAGTAGAAAAAGAAAATATTCCAAAAATATCCAAAAAAAAATTGAAAAATTCTAAATTTTTTAACTAATTTATTCTTAATTTGTGAACAAGTGTAGCAAAAAAAGTCAATTGTTCGGATGTAGTATTATTCGGTGAATAAAAAAATAAGAAAATATTTTTAGAAAATTTTTAAATTAAAAGAAAACTAAATTTTTTATTTTTGAAATTTTAAATTATAAGATTAAATTTTTTTATTTAAATTATAAAAATAAAATAAAGTCCAGTAATATCTAATAAATAACAGATCTGTAAATTTCTTATTTTTTTAATTTTTAAACTAAAAAAAATTTTTTTTCTTATAGTAGAAAAATAAGATATTCCAAAAATATCTAAAAAAAATTGAAAAGTTCTAATTTTTTTAAATTAATTTTTTCTTAATTTCCGAACAAGTGTAGCAAAAAAAAACGTCAACTACATCCGGTGAATAAAAAACTATTTTTAGAAAAATTTAAAATTTTAAAAAACTAAATTTTTTATTTTTGAATTTTTAAATTATAAGATTAAATTTTTTTTATTTAAAGTTGAAAAATAAAATAATGTCCAACAATATCTAGTAAAGAACAGATCTATAAAGTTCTTATTTTTTTAATTTTTATACTATAAAAATAATATTTTTTCTATTAGTAGAAAAAGAAAATATTCCTAAAATATCCAAAAAATAAAAAAATTGAAAAATTCTAAATTTTTAAACTAATTTATTCTTAATTTGTGAACAAGTGTAGCAAAAAAAGTCAACTGTTCGGGTGTAGTATTATTCGGTGAATAAAAAAATAAAAAATATTTTTAGCAAATTTTAAAATTAAAAGAAAAATAATTTTTTTATTTTTGAATTTTTAAATTATAAGATTAAATTTTTTTATTTAAATTAGAAAAACAAAATAAAGTCCAACAATATCTAATAAACAATAAATCTGTAAATTTCTTTTTTTTAATTTTTAAACTAAAAAATAATTTTTTTCATATAGTATAAAAATAAAATATTTCAAAAATATCCAAAAAATATAAAAATTGAAACATTCTAATTTTTTTTAAATTATTTTTTCTTAATTTGCGAACACGTATAGCAAAAAAAGGTCAACTGTCTGGGTGTAGTATTTTTCGGTGAATAAAAAAATAAAAAAATTAGAAAAATTTCAAAATTAAAAAAAAACTAAATTTTTAATTTTTGAATTTTTAAATTATAAGATTAAATTTTTTATTTAAATTATAAAAGTAAAATAAAGTCCAGCAATATCTAATAAATAACAGATCTGTAAATTTTTTATTTTTTTTTATTTTTAAACTAAAAAAATAATTTTTTTTCTTATAGTAGAAAAATAAAATATTCCAAAAATATCTAAAAAATAAAAAAATTGAAAAGTTCTAATTTTTTTAAATTAATTTTTTCTTAATTTACGAACACGTGTAGCAAAAAAAAAAGTCAACTGCATCCGGTGAATAAAAAAATATTTTTAGAAAAATTTAAAATTTTAAAAAACTAAAATTTTTATTTTTGAATTTTTAAATTATAAGATTAAATTTTTTTATTTAAAGTTGAAAAATAAAATAAAGTCCAGCAATATATCTAGCAAAGAACAGATTTATAAATTTCTTATTTTTTTAATGTTTATACTATAAAAATAATATTTTTTCTATTATTGTAAAAAGAAAATATTCCAAAAATATCCAAAAAATAAAAAAATTGAAAAATTCTAAATTTTTAAACTAATTTATTCTTAATTTGTGAACAAGTGTAGAAAAAAAAGTCAACTGTTCGGGTGTAGTATTATTCGGTGAATAAAAAAACAAAAAAATATTTTTAGAAAATTTTAAAATTAAAAGAAAACTAAATTTTTTATTTTTGAATTTTTAAATTATAAGATTAAATTTTTTTATTTAAATTAGAAAAACAAAACAAAGTCCAACAATATCTAATAAACAACAAATCTGTAAATTTCTTTTTTTTTTATTTTTAAACTACAAAAATAATTTTTTTCATATAGTATAAAAATAAAATATTCCAAAAATATCCAAAAAATAAAAAAATTGGAACATTCTAATTTTTTTAATTATTTTTTCTTAATTTGCGAACACGTATAGCAAAAAAAGGTCAACTGTCTGGGTGTAGTATTTTTCGGTGAATAAAAAAATAAAAAAATTTAGAAAAATTTAAAATTAAAAAAAAACTAAATTTTTTATTTTTGAATTTTTAAATTATAAGATTAAATTTTTTTATTTAAATTATAAAAATAAAATAAAGTCCAGCAATATCTAATAAATAACAGATCTGTAAATTTCTTATTTTTTTAATTTTTAAACTAAAAAAATAATTTTTTTCTTATAGTAGAAAAATAAGATATTCCAAAAATATCTAAAAAAAAATTGAAAAGTTCTAATTTTTTTAAATTAATTTTTTCTTAATTTCCGAACAAGTGTAGCAAAAAAAAACGTCAACTACATCCGGTGAATAAAAAACTATTTTTAGAAAAATTTAAAATTTAAAAAAACTAAATTTTTTATTTTTGAATTTTTAAATTATAAGATTAAATTTTTTTTATTTAAAGTTGAAAAATAAAATAATATCCAACAATATCTAGTAAAGAACAGATCTATAAAGTTCTTATTTTTTTAATTTTTATACTATAAAAATAATATTTTTTCTATTAGTAGAAAAAGAAAATATTCCTAAAATATCCAAAAAATAAAAAAATTGAAAAATTCTAAATTTTTTAACTAATTTATTCTTAATTTGTGAACAAGTGTAGCAAAAAAAGTCAACTGTTCGGATGTAGTATTATTCGGTGAATAAAAAAATAAGAAAATATTTTTAGAAAATTTTTAAATTAAAAGAAAACTAAATTTTTTATTTTTGAAATTTTAAATTATAAGATTAAATTTTTTTATTTAAATTATAAAAATAAAATAAAGTCCAGCAATATCTAATAAATAACAGATCTGTAAATTTCTTATTTTTTTAATTTTTAAACTAAAAAAATAATTTTTTTCTTATAGTAGAAAAATAAGATATTCCAAAAATATCTAAAAAAAAATTGAAAAGTTCTAATTTTTTTAAATTAATTTTTTCTTAATTTCCGAACAAGTGTAGCAAAAAAAAACGTCAACTACATCCGGTGAATAAAAAACTATTTTTAGAAAAATTTAAAATTTAAAAAAACTAAATTTTTTATTTTTGAATTTTTAAATTATAAGATTAAATTTTTTTTATTTAAAGTTGAAAAATAAAATAATATCCAACAATATCTAGTAAAGAACAGATCTATAAAGTTCTTATTTTTTTAATTTTTATACTATAAAAATAATATTTTTTCTATTAGTAGAAAAAGAAAATATTCCTAAAATATCCAAAAAATAAAAAAATTGAAAAATTCTAAATTTTTAAACTAATTTATTCTTAATTTGTGAACAAGTGTAGCAAAAAAAGTCAACTGTTCGGGTGTAGTAATATTCGGTGAATAAAAAAATAAAAAATATTTTTAGCAAATTTTAAAATTAAAAGAAAAATAAATTTTTTATTTTTGAATTTTTAAATTATAAGATTAAATTTTTTTATTTAAATTAGAAAAACAAAATAAAGTCCAACAATATCTAATAAACAATAAATCTGTAAATTTCTTTTTTTTTAATTTTTAAACTAAAAAATAATTTTTTCATATAGTATAAAAATAAAATATTCCAAAAATATCCAAAAAATAAAAAAATTGAAACATTCTAATTTTTTTAAATTATTTTTTCTTAATTTGCGAACACGTATAGCAAAAAAGGTCAACTGTCTGGGTGTAGTATTTTTCGGTGAATAAAAAAATAAAAAAATTAGAAAAATTTAAAATAAAAAAAAACTAAATTTTTAATTTTTGAATTTTTAAATTATAAGATTAAATTTTTTATTTAAATTATAAAAGTAAAATAAAGTCCAGCAATATCTAATAAATAACAGATCTGTAAATTTTTTATTTTTTTTTATTTTTAAACTAAAAAAATAATTTTTTTTCTTATAGTAGAAAAATAAAATATTCCAAAAATATCTAAAAAATAAAAAAATTGAAAAGTTCTAATTTTTTTAAATTAATTTTTTCTTAATTTACGAACACGTGTAGCAAAAAAAAAAGTCAACTGCATCCGGTGAATAAAAAACTATTTTTAGAAAAATTTAAAATTTTAAAAAACTAAATTTTTTATTTTTGAATTTTTAAATTATAAGATTAAATTTTTTTATTTAAAGTTGAAAAATAAAATAATGTCCAACAATATCTAGTAAAGAACAGATTTATAAATTTCTTATTTTTTTAATTTTTATACTATAAAAATAATATTTTTTCTATTAGTAGAAAAAGAAAATATTCCAAAATATCCAAAAAAAAATTGAAAAATTCTAAATTTTTTAACTAATTTATTCTTAATTTGTGAACAAGTGTAGCAAAAAAAGTCAATTGTTCGGATGTAGTATTATTCGGTGAATAAAAAATAAGAAAATATTTTTAGAAAATTTTTAAATTAAAAGAAAACTAAATTTTTTATTTTTGAAATTTTAAATTATAAGATTAAATTTTTTTATTTAAATTATAAAAATAAAATAAAGTCCAGTAATATCTAATAAATAACAGATCTGTAAATTTCTTATTTTTTTAATTTTTAAACTAAAAAAAATTTTTTTTCTTATAGTAGAAAAATAAGATATTCCAAAAATATCTAAAAAAAATTGAAAAGTTCTAATTTTTTTAAATTAATTTTTTCTTAATTTCCGAACAAGTGTAGCAAAAAAAAACGTCAACTACATCCGGTGAATAAAAAACTATTTTTAGAAAAATTTAAAATTTTAAAAAACTAAATTTTTTATTTTTGAATTTTTAAATTATAAGATTAAATTTTTTTTATTTAAAGTTGAAAAATAAAATAATGTCCAACAATATCTAGTAAAGAACAGATCTATAAAGTTCTTATTTTTTTAATTTTATACTATAAAAATAATATTTTTCTATTAGTAGAAAAAGAAAATATTCCTAAAATATCCAAAAAATAAAAAATTGAAAATTCTAAATTTTTAAACTAATTTATTCTTAATTGTGAACAAGTGTAGCAAAAAAAGTCAACTGTTCGGGTGTAGTATTATTCGGTGAATAAAAAAATAAAAAATATTTTTAGCAAATTTTAAAATTAAAAGAAAAATAATTTTTTATTTTTGAATTTTTAAATTATAAGATTAAATTTTTTTATTTAAATTAGAAAAACAAATAAAGTCCAACAATATCTAATAACAATAAATCTGTAAATTTCTTTTTTTTTAATTTTTAAACTAAAAAATAATTTTTTTCATATAGTATAAAAATAAATATTTCAAAAATATCCAAAAATATAAAAATTGAAACATTCTAATTTTTTTTAAATTATTTTTCTTAATTTGCGAACACGTATAGCAAAAAAAGGTCAACTGTCTGGGTGTAGTATTTTTCGGTGAATAAAAAAATAAAAAAATTAGAAAAATTTCAAAATTAAAAAAAAACTAAATTTTTAATTTTTGAATTTTTAAATTATAAGATTAAATTTTTTTATTTAAATTATAAAAGTAAAATAAAGTCCAGCAATATCTAATAAATAACAGATCTGTAAATTTTTTATTTTTTTTTATTTTTAAACTAAAAAAATAATTTTTTTTCTTATAGTAGAAAAATAAAATATTCCAAAAATATCTAAAAAATAAAAAAATTGAAAAGTTCTAATTTTTTTAAATTAATTTTTTCTTAATTTACGAACACGTGTAGCAAAAAAAAAAGTCAACTGCATCCGGTGAATAAAAAAATATTTTTAGAAAAATTTAAAATTTTAAAAAACTAAAATTTTTATTTTTGAATTTTTAAATTATAAGATTAAATTTTTTTATTTAAAGTTGAAAAATAAAATAAAGTCCAGCAATATATCTAGCAAAGAACAGATTTATAAATTTCTTATTTTTTTAATTTTATACTATAAAAATAATATTTTTTCTATTATTGTAAAAAGAAAATATTCCAAAAATATCCAAAAATAAAAAAATTGAAAAATTCTAAATTTTTAAACTAATTTATTCTTAATTTGTGAACAAGTGTAGAAAAAAAGTCAACTGTTCGGTGTAGTATTATTCGGTGAATAAAAAAAAAAAAATATTTTTAGAAAATTTTAAAATTAAAAAAACTAAATTTTTTATTTTTGAATTTTTAAATTATAAGATTAAATTTTTTTATTTAAATTAGAAAAACAAAACAAAGTCCAACAATATCTAATAAACAACAAATCTGTAAATTTCTTTTTTTTTTATTTTTAAACTACAAAAATAATTTTTTTCATATAGTATAAAAATAAAATATTCCAAAAATATCCAAAAAATAAAAAAATTGGAACATTCTAATTTTTTTAATTATTTTTTCTTAATTTGCGAACACGTATAGCAAAAAAAGGTCAACTGTCTGGGTGTAGTATTTTTCGGTGAATAAAAAAATAAAAAAATTTAGAAAAATTTAAAATTAAAAAAAAACTAAATTTTTTATTTTTGAATTTTTAAATTATAAGATTAAATTTTTTATTTAAATTATAAATAAAATAAAGTCCAGCAATATCTAATAAATAACAGATCTGTAAATTTCTTATTTTTTTAATTTTTAAACTAAAAAAATAATTTTTTTCTTATAGTAGAAAAATAAGATATTCCAAAAATATCTAAAAAAAAATTGAAAAGTTCTAATTTTTTTAAATTAATTTTTTCTTAATTTCCGAACAAGTGTAGCAAAAAAAAACGTCAACTACATCCGTGAATAAAAAACTATTTTTAGAAAAATATAAATTTTAAAAACTAAATTTTTTATTTTTGAATTTTTAAATTATAAGATTAAATTTTTTTATTTAAAGTTGAAAAATAAAATAATATCCAACAATATCTAGTAAAGAACAGATCTATAAAGTTCTTATTTTTTTAATTTTTATACTATAAAATAATATTTTTCTATTAGTAGAAAAAGAAATATTCCTAAAATATCCAAAAATAAAAAAATTGAAAATTCTAAATTTTTAAACTAATTTATTCTTAATTTGTGAACAAGTGTAGCAAAAAAAGTCAACTGTTCGGGTGTAGTAATATTCGGTGAATAAAAAAATAAAAAAATATTTTTAGCAAATTTTAAAATTAAAAAAAATAAATTTTTATTTTTGAATTTTTAAATTATAGATTAAATTTTTTATTTAAATTAGAAAAACAAAATAAAGTCCAACAATATCTAATAAACATAAATCTGTAAATTTCTTTTTTTTAATTTTTAAACTAAAATAATTTTTTTCATATAGTATAAAAATAAAATATTTCAAAAATATCCAAAAAATATAAAAATTGAAACATTCTAATTTTTTTTAAATTATTTTTTCTTAATTTGCGAACACGTATAGCAAAAAAAGGTCAACTGTCTGGGTGTAGTATTATTCGGTGAATAAAAAAATAAAAAAATTAGAAAAATTTAAAATAAAAAAAAAACTAAATTTTTAATTTTTGAATTTTTAAATTATAAGATTAAATTTTTTTATTTAAATTATAAAAGTAAAATAAAGTCCAGCAATATCTAATAAATAACAGATCTGTAAATTTTTTATTTTTTTTATTTTTAAACTAAAAAAATAATTTTTTTTCTTATAGTAGAAAAATAAAATATTCCAAAAATATCTAAAAAATAAAAATTGAAAAGTTCTAATTTTT